>NW_022882949.1:1800000-2038152 GCF_011952255.1 Bombus vosnesenskii
CTATGATCGAACGTGCATTGTTTCAAGTTGACAATTATTTGCATTCCTTATAAATTCTTATAAAACACGTTAATGCCCACCTCCGTTATTCCAGAAGCATTTTCCACACGCCCCACTATGTTTTCCTTTCTTTCCACCTTCTCTGAATTGCTGATTAAGTTATATAATCCAGCTTTGGTGCTATACCCGTGTTTCTGAGATCGAGAACTATAGGCAATTTGCTCTTTATACTTTGCGTGTATTTTAATGCAGTAGAATCTTCGTTATCCGAACGAATCACGATACACACTATTCGGATAATCGAATAACTTTGAATAAAATTGTAACGATTCCTTTCAGTTCCTATTCTTCTATTGTAATCTTTGCTACAAAGAATCATGTCTAAATTTTACATTGATGTTGCAAGAATTAATTTTTCTTCTAATTAGTCCTCTGGTAACCTAGGTGCTGCTGCAGTTTACTTAAAACACCAACATTGTTGTAACAATTTAATCACACCGGTATTAAGCTAAATGTTATTATTATTCTAAATTGAATATATTATTTATAATTGCTATATTTAAAATATGATACGTTTATGTTTACAAAAGTGTGAGAGGCCAATACATGTATTACTGGTTGATATAATACGGAGATTGCAAATTTTATCAGATAGATTGTGTTCATTACGTAATTGACAGATTATATTGATAGCTTAAATTATTATAATAGATGTACAGATTATTTATAATTGTCATATTTAAAATACGATATATCAATGGTTATAAAAATGTACGAAACAGATACTTACTAAATATGGATATAAATTAAATAACAACTGAAGGACTTCAATTTCTATCAGATAAATTGCATTCATTGCGTAATTAACAAATTGTGTTCTAGATTCGTGTAATGTTGGTGGTGCTAGTCTACTCGTTTGCCTCGAATATTCTTGTTCATTAAATCGGAATGATGGAATCGTACAAATGCTGTTGATGAATATTAATGACTGCCATCTGGAGTTAAGAATATTTGGATGATGCCAGGAACAAGGATAACGGTATGATATATAAATTATATAATATAATACATGCTAGATTTATTTTAGGAACAGATGACGTCGAAATATATTTGCTAAAACACGGGTTCACATCGGACGAGGTGGCCGAGTGGTTAAGGCGTTGGACTGCTAATCCAATGTGCTCTGCACGCGTGGGTTCGAATCCCATCCTCGTCGATTCGCTTTTTGTTACTTTGCAAAACATTCTAGTTCATAAGGTATGTACAATTGGAGAAAGTTGCTAAAAAAATTGACGACTCTTTAATGTCCGAGAGTCAGAAGTTTGTTGAACTCGATATAAAAAGAAAAGTGCAGCAGTAGAAATTCAGAATGTATGTATATTTAAAATACATTTATATGTAGTATTTATTTAAAGTAAAATTTTATTATGTATGTAATACGTTATTATTAAATTGTAATGTTGAATACATGAATTTTATTGAAACAAATACAGAATCAGATATTTAATTAAAAAGCAGTTCAGTTTTAAGTAACTACATGGATCATTTGTTTGCTGGTACGTATTTGAAAATTATTTTCTATTATTTACAACAGAATTCCATGTATCTGAATTTGTCCGGGAACGAAGAGTTTATATTTTATATAACTGGAATTCATAAAATAAGAGCTTACATTATGTTTTCCATTATTTACTATTTTTGGTTCATACAATAGAAGCTTGCGTTTAAGCAAGCGAATTCAAATAGCGAAATTTCAGTTATACAAAATTTAGTTAACATTAACTAAAATTTTGTTTAAATGAATGGAGTCCAGTTAGATGAACTTCTATTGTGTATGTATTAATTTATTATTATTATTTGAGAGACAGTGATTAATGACTTTTCGTTACAAATACCTAAAAAAATTTTACGACGCTTTAATGAATCAGAAGTACTAAAAAAAAAAGGAAGTAAAATTTTATTAGTTGTATAACACATTGTTATCAAATTATGATATTGGAACTAATTTTATTAAAATAGCATATTTGAAAGCTTAGTTTAGTTTGAAGTCAGTACGTAGATTGTTTGTTTAATAAAATATTTTCCATTATTTATATATATTCCAATTTATTATTACTTTATAGACAGTGTTTGATGATTTTTCAACAAGTATAATGTATTCATTAAAATCCCTAAAATCCGCTTCTACATATATTGTAGAGTACGAGTATTGAATTTATAAATGCATGTTTATTATATACATGTTAATTAGCTCAAATGAAGGAAGATATATTTATTCGAAAACTACGTAGTACTTATGTATATTTGTGCACATTTTCTCCCTTCTTCTTCAAATATGATATAAAATAATGGATTTACAATATAATACAAGATATTAAGCACGCATATCTAACCACGAATTTAACCAAGATTGTATTAAACAAGTTTATGCAATGGAATAAATTTTTATAATTGACGAACCGGTAAAACCAAATTTATTTGTTTAGTTTTTAAATATCCTCTTCGAATAGAGATATTACCTGTATTACCGTCGATGGCTTCTCGCCGTTACACAATCAATTATGTAACTGAGGAATGTGCTTCATGTTCGATCATGAATTTTTTTGTGGAGTCGTTCCAGCATGTTCAATATCGGTGTTCGAATAGACCACCGAGATTTGACGTCAATAGAATTGAAAACAAAGTGGGATAATGAAAACGTGTGTAAAATGTACACGGTAAATTAGTTTGCTAATGTGTAATTAGCAGGACACCCCCTAGTCGTATGCATTATTCATTACGTCTTCATATCATAAGAAACAATCACATTCAATGGATTTTCCTTAGTGCAAGTGACTGCATTAGGCTTGTGTATTACTGGAGTAGATAATTGTATATTATAAATTATCATGCGAGCAACGATCTACTTGTTTGATGAAGCATGACACTGGTAGTTCGCAGAAACATATTAAGTAATAAAATCAACTAGTGTATGTCATTTTTCACTAGCAAATAGCGAGGTAAATAGTATTCAATAGTAGAGATGATAAAATATAATTTTTCTCGTTTATTTATATGTATAAATTATGTATTAATTTATTGAGTCATATTTTTTATAGTATTGTCCATTTTACGCTACAAAAAGTTTGCACGCTGAGTCATAGTGCAGTTTGTATAATTTCTTAGTAAGAAGTCCATCAAAGTGAAATTCATTGTTTCCTTAGAACGCAATCACCTTTGATATATTGTAGAGTGCAGACACGTGTACGAGTGAGTAATTGAATGGGTATAAATTCGTCATTTGATAGGAATAAGTTAATTTATGCGATTTTTGACGGTAATTATAAGGCTATAAATTATAAATAAGAATATATATATATTGCAAATAAAGTGCTATAAAAAGAATGAATATTCTAATTTCTGTTTAAAGGTATTCCATTATTTATTTACTCTATTCAATTATTTATTCAAAATGTCTCGTGCATGGGCTCTTTATTCTGAATAAATTTATTTATGTCTGAATTTAATAAATACGTTCTAAATTTTCGAACATGAAATAAGTAATATAATGGTACACCATGCACGAATCATAGTTAATTATTTCAAGGACGAAATGCGTGCCTTCTTGTGCGCTTGTTGAAAAACTTCTCGAGACAATTATTTTGCAAATTGTTGCAAGCAAAGATATCGCATTGATCAAGGCTATTGAATCGATAAACAATAGGAACTGTGATCATTTGTAGCCTCCTGTCAAGATCAGATTTATTTGAGTATTTAGTAGTGATATAATCTTCATACTATGTTTCTGAAGAAGTTGTCAATTACCATTAATTCAAATTTTTTTCTATTTTTAATCTACGTAACGAAAAAAATTTGTTTCTTCTTATCGTGGAAAACTGTGTTTTAATCCTTTACGTTATAGGTTTGAAATGATTGAAATATTCAAGAATACTTGCAATCATAGACATCATTTATTTTTAATTAATAGGAATAAATATGATACTGTAAGATTAGAATTTTTAATAGATCAACGTTTATCAATACTGAGGTTAACATTTTTTATTTTCTATAATCTGAAAAAATTGGTTTTGTAATATGTCGTTTGATACTTAAAATTATAATTTTTAATTTTCAATTTTTCATATTGTAGAATAGATGAATCTGTTATATTATGTGCAATGTTCATGACATTGCACACATGTTTTGAAATGATAATGGTCTATCAAGAATCGTACTTAATAATTATCATGTTCTGTTTTATCGACGTTACCAGTTTCGTTAGATTACACATTACACATTATTTTCTGTCGAAGCTGTTAGTTTTGATATAGTACTGATATCGATTATGCAAAAATGTCGTACAGTAGAGGAAGTATCGACGAAAGAACATCATTGTTGAGTAAGTTTTATCTCTCAAGTTTCAATTTGTCAATAACATTTGTATATTGTAAACTACAACTCGCCTTATTTATTGTTTCATGATGATTTTAATGTTTTGTACACAATGAACGTATCTTTTGGATTAGACAAATCTTTAATTATGTGGAACTTCTGTATCATTCTGTTATGATTCGTAGATGCATTCCTATTTATATACAATAGTTTAATAGAGATTTTCATCTAGTTACCAAGTAGAATAAATGTTATAATAGTATATAACCATTCTTTTGGTTTTAGAATTATACTATCTTTACGTTCTATTATATTTATACTATAATAATAGCATATGGAAACCGTGGCAGTCGTGGCCGAGTGGTTAAGGCGTCTGACTAGAAATCAGATTCCCTCTGGGAGCGTAGGTTCGAGTCCTACCGACTGCGGCTGGTAAATACAAAAAATTGTATTTTTGTTTTTTCCTTTTCTACTATTCTCTCAATTACTATGCAGTATATGTTTCGAATCAATTATTTCCGATATATTTATAAAAAATTTGTGATAAAAAGTAAATGTATATATTTTATAGGTCTTTGCTGAATTATATATTTTTGATCATAATGTTTTTAATTAAAATTTATGACAATTAAATATATTAAATTTTTATAGTAACATCTTGTACATAATACATTTATTTTGTACGTATATATAGATAACTCTTACACGATACTGCACGTCTTAACTCTAAGTTCCATACTCATATGTGTATGACATAGTTGTATGAAATGTTGTATGTAGTAGGTATACTTCGAATAGCTCCAAATCTAATACTGAATTCGCAAGAGTAACAGGTTAAGTAACTGGCCAAAGTTTCGTCTACTTTATATCGATGGATATCGTTCGTAAACATTAGATAAGTTCAGAACGCACCAAGGCACGTGGTAGCGTGTTGCAAGAGGCGAGAATTTTGAAAATTTTCTTTCATTATGCATAACTCAAAAACTAAAGTATCATATATAATGTAATATATATAAGACATATAATATGCCTGCTTTAACTGGAAGTGCCTAAATATCTGGAAAAAAACGATTGATACGAAAAAATGTTTCAGACAGAAGTTGTATGGCATTGAGGGGGACATATTCTGTTTTTATCTATTAGATCTTGCGGCGGTCTTGAAAAGTTCTATAAAGATGAGATGAAAATTTTTTAATGGATACTTCACTCTTTGTTACACATTCTTCTAGCTAACATTCAGATGTTTCCAAAACGCAACATACGTGTGTCTCTTGCATTATTCGGAATCGAGATGTGAGCTTTCTGATTCGACGGATAAATACAAAAAACTGAATTTACTACTAAATGTAGCACGAAACTGACGATTTATTTTGGAAAGTTATGGAACATTGGAAAATTATGACTTGGTGTTCCGACAATGTCATACTAGTAGCGCCACTATCAGACACATTTTTCTGTGCTACTGCGGTGTACATCGGGTAACGCTAATGCCGGCGGCACATTGAATTTTAAAATTTATATCTCTATGGCGGATGATGCAAAAGACACAAGTTTGTAGTATTTCAAAAACGTTTGAATGTCGGCTACAAGAATATGTAATAAAAATTGGAGGTACCCATTAAAAAATGTTAATGTCACCTTTACAGGACGTTTCAAGATCGCAAGGTTGAATAGATAAAAGCACAGTGTGCCCCCCTCGGTACCATACATTTTTTGTCTCAAATATTTTTTCGTATCATTCGTACTTTTACAGATATTTGAGAGTTTCCAGTTAAACCAGACCATGCTATATATTCGTATATCATTTTTTCGCTTAGATTTACCCTCTGACGTATTCACATGCATTTGTGAATCTACCTCTATACATATGTATTCCAATTTTGTCGTGTCGTTATTTCAATTCTGTATTTAAAAAATTATCCTCTTTATTAATAACACTTGATGTATTAATTAATAATTTTAATTAATAATAATAATTTAATAATATGTGTAAACATATTTTTGTAAGATCCATTCATGTGAACGTTTGAAGTATTTCAGTAATATTAATTATATTTAAACTAAATGTAATTTATTAGAATAGATAATTTATTTTCGAATATATAGAATATATCCTATTATATGTGTCCATTATAATTTAAAATGACGAGACTATTTGAATATAAAGAAAGGTAGATTAGAAAGAAACCATTAAGTTTTGAAAAATTTTGTAAGAATATGTAGAAATTATCTGGGTAATGTATAGCAAATTTTGAAGTACATATACATATTCGCGTATGATAACACACAAGACAATCGATATAAAGATAAAGAATTGCAAGGACGGACGTTGCGTTGTCCTTGTTTTTATTATCTGCCTTGTTCTATTTGAACATTACATCTAAGTTAATGGTTCATTATTATTGACTATTAAGTAATCTCTTTTTAGAAGTTGAATTTATTTATTTTCATAGTAGGAATGAATAAATATATCGTTGTTATATATTTCCATGATGGAAATCAATAGATAATAATCCATCTTAATATTAATAACATAATAATATTAATCACAATTTACCTAATACCTTTGAAGCTTAAAATTTGAAATTTATGGTATTTTAGAACCAATGTAAAATTGATATAAATTTATAAAATTGATTTATTAAGTCAAATATTAAATTCGTAAAATTGTAACATTGATCGAATTTAATATTTCTTGTGAATATGATGTTATATTCTTATCATTATTTTCTATTATTGTATCTTTCATAATATACTTCGCGGGATTTAAATGTACTAAACTATTTGAAAATGTTTTCAATTACTAGTTGCACATTTCAGATTTTTTCCGGTATCTTTTTTGTTTTTTCATACAATAGAAATATGAGATTAAAATATGTAAAGTCGTGGTAAATTAATCATTTCAATGCTATTTTTCAATTAAATAAATGCCAATTATTTGTAATATCGTATATAATTAAACGATAGTTGCACATTTGGGAAAAGTACCAGCTTTCAATTATAGCCGTTTATTTGTTCTAAATGAAATTATCGTGCCAGAGAAAATGGTTTCTAACTTAAGAATAATAGTATACACAATCAGATATATTGTTTGTACTTTGATTTTAAGTGTCATATGCTTCTTATTACATAGTATTATGGCTCACATTTTATTGCTGTGTATTCACGGGGAATATAGCACAAGATTATTGTCTTTATCAATTTGATGTTAATTTAACGTCTTACGAATTTTACGGTACATACTGTTGATTTTATTAACACATATCGACTGACTGTTTCTCAACGATGATTGCTATTCATTTTTAGTAAAAATTTCATTTCATCGTATTTTTGAAGTTATTCTAGGCATAAAAGTAATAAAATTTGATAAATAATTTAATTCAACACATTAAATAAATATTCTTTATTCAATTAGTTCGAGGATTGTATATCGAAGAAATGTTCTAAATGTCACTCGATAAACGTGTCAGATCATGTTTGTTCTTTGTTTTCGGACAGTGCGTTTACGTATTGTACTTTATCCATCGAATAGTATGTACCAATATTGATCGGCCTGTATGGAATTCAATTTATCGACTCATCATTGAAATTTTCGTCATAAGCTTCTCTTTGCTAATTTCTAGTCTTTCTATGTCAGGCTGCTGTCGTTATTTGTCACTCAAGCGGAACAGATTGCTGACAAAAATACATCTTTTAATTTCATGGAATTATTATATTCGTAGAATATTATATTATCGTTGAAATACATTTTTTCAATTCTATCATAATTTGATGTTTTTATCATTTTTGCATTATCATTGAGGTTGAAGTAAAATTTACACTTGGATGAAATAAATCTCTCCAGACGTTCAAAATCCATTGATAAAAAATATATTTATTATCGATTAATAAATTGCCATATACATATCTATACTTATAGTATCTATGTGGCTGTAACTGATATTATTCCGTCACACGCTACTTCAAGCATATCGCGTTTGTCTCATAGTTCTTAATAAATTTGGCTTTTTATGGATCGGATGTAAAAAGAATCCTTAATAATTACTCAAACATCAACTATCCTTCTCCAATTTTCATATTTATAATCTTCTTTTTCTTACCAACATTTGAAACGTCGATATATAGAAATAACAATTATACGTTTTTATGTTATTGAAAAGTTGCTCAAAACTCAATATCCGAATATATATTTGTTCCCTCTGGAAGAAATATATATTAAATAGTACTATACTTTAAAGTATTATATATAGGACTAGCATTTCCTATATTATGATACTACAATAGTATATTCGCTATATTTAGGACAGTATAGTATTCTATAATATCTTCTATATATTATAGTATAGTAATATTTCGTAGTATATTAAATATCATTATACAAATTCTCTAAAAAATTCATGGTTAAAAAATTCTCTATTGAAGCGTGCATATGTAATTCTACATGTAAGTATAAATAAAATGAAATTTCGACATCGTTCTGTTTCCTTTTCTTTTAAGGATTTATCTTTCAAAATCTTTACACTTTATTAAATCGTGTGCTCAACTGTGATTCAAAAGCGGATCAGGGATTTTTCGTACTGAAATGCAATTTCATTGTTGTTATTAATCATGTGATCTGTTATCAAATGGAATTAGTGGGCTCGTCCGATAAAACGTTTCATCTAGACCAGTGTATCTCGGCGAATAAAGAAAGTCCCTCTATGCAGTGTCAATATATCGTCGTGTCGTTAGCTTGAACCGTTGTTATCTACAGAGCTGGGTGGTAATCACACGGCTAAACGTGCTATCTGAATGTTCATCTTACCGCTGAAAATTTATGTTTCAGTGTCTTGACTGCTACGATTTTAATTATAACTGTACTATCTATTAAGCGTGCCACCGTGAAAAACGTGGACGAATAGTGAGAAAGAATACGCCGGTGATATTCTGTGAATCTTACTTTTTACTTTGACGAAGATCGTATTTGATTTTAATCAATTTACGACATCGGTATAGGATTGCTTTATCGATTAAGAGAAGATTGTGGTGCATTTAAATAATGGTGCTATGTAGGTACACATATAAAAACAATATAAGAGATAAATGAATATAGAAATTTTCAAGTCCGGTCGTTTATCGAAATATTTAATAGAAACATGCGAGCGATAATTTAAATGATTCGAAATAAAATATGACATAAAGTATGCCTCTGTTATTTGAAAAAGTCCATTGCTTAGGGTTCGATCTTTGATAGATTCTATACGTAATGTATTTTATTTCCTTTTGCGACATACATGATATCTGATGTCTCAAAGTATAGTAATACAGATAAAGTTGCTTATTAATACTTTAAGATTTTTTAAAGGATTATATGTGACATATATATGGTAAGTGTATACTCGTAGGAAACAGAAGCTGCTTCTGCAAACGTAATAATTAAACGTAATAATTTAATTCTTATTTAAATTTATTAATCCTTAATTATCAATTCTCGTTCAATTTTTGTACATTTCATTTCTGTAAGAATATTTTAGTTTCATCACTAACGAGAAATACTTTTATGAAAAAAATTCTGAAGTAAAATAAATATATATATCAAGTTTTTAAATGCATGGTTTATTATTATTTATTAAATATATTTTTATAAATTGCTTCGTTAATATTTTGTTAATATACCGACGTATTAAATTTCTCTAGCTTTTACGTACGTACATTTAACAAGAAAAATGTGCATGTTATTCTAGCTTCAGGAGGATTATTCAAAAGTTTATGCGTTATTTGAAAAATGGGATACGAGTTGTGTACAAACATAAAAGTTGAAAATATAGCTTAGAATATTTTATCTGCTTCAATTTGATATATGTACAACGCAAACACAATTTATGTTATAGCGTTATCTCGGATTACAAATATTGAATTCTTCAGGAAAGTGGACGTGGCTGATATTTCAAGACATTTTTTTTTTTTAAATATACGATGGCCTAAATTACGCAATATTTAAATTCAGTAATAATCCTCGAAACGATGCAGAAGATTTCCATCCCTTTTTAACAAGAAATACAAAAATAAAAACACATCTTGCACATATTTTGCATGTTTTGTATCTCCAATCAATAGTTCGTACAATTATATCATTGATTCACTTAATTATCTTCAAATTTTGTTTCGACGTTTCCTAAATCTGAAAATTTTTCGAAGAAATCCTTGAAATTTCTCATTTTCAGAAATAATCTTCACGGAGATACTTTCAAACTATTTTTAAGCTTATTTCGTCATTATATCGAAAAGAACAGATTTGTAGAATAACGTCGTACTTAGATTAACGTAAAATGATACAGTGCTTCTATAACATAATTATTTAGTTAAACTAAATAATAATCTAATACGTAAGTAGATAGTATACGAGACACATTTCCTGTTTCATACGGCATAACGTTATATGTATTTATCAGTAATGTTTTATTATGAAAGTAATTTCGTGAAAATATGCTGACATCATGAAAATATTAACGGTGTATGCAAAGATTGCAGTCAATGTAACGAACATGTTGTAATGCCTTGCTATTCAAGGACTTAATTTCCGTTCTCTCGATTTTTCATCCGGTGTTTATTGTGTAAGATCAGAGTCTTGTTTCATTCGTCTTGATTTCGTCTTGAAACAAGCTTCCTTTACGTAAAATTCCTACGTGAAATATTGATTCATAACAACAGTTCGTTGCTCTCTGTAAAGTGAAGTTTACCGTAAAATAATTAGTGAAAGATGTCGGATGTGGTGTATATTGCCGTTTCGACGAGTAAGAATGTTTCAAAATATAATGCATGTCTATATACTTTAAGGATACGAATAAAAAGATCTTTGTACTTTGAAGTTGATACTTTGAATCAGGAAACTTAGAGACATATTTTATCCTGGCTGATTTAACACGAACACGTACATACTTTCAATTTTTCAAATTACTATGACGTTACTATGATTACGTAGACGAATTAGAGATAAAAGTTTCCAACGCTGTACTGTTGTATTATATTTAAACATTATAGTAGCAGTAGTTTTTTTTACTAGGAAATTATGAAATGCGAATGTACTAATATAAATATAAATATTTCAATATAAATATTATTTTCAAGAATAATTTTTCGAGAAGCTACGCCCGATTATTTTTGCAACCTACTTTGTCACGATATTAAAAATATAGATATTAAGATAATATTAATATTAAGATAAATATAAATATTAAAACGATATTAAAAAATGCCGTTATTTTGCGTTATCAGCACCGGTGTTGAATAAGATAGTTTACCGACGAATAATACGAAAATTCTTTTACAATACGATGTATTGTATAATTTGATCACCTGATATCCAATTACCCGTTGTATTAATTTTTCATTAAACAAAATTACGTAATATGTGTATGAAACATCAGATTTATTCTGATAATATTCTCCTCGTAGGAGTAAAAGTTAAGAGCTGAAAGCAGAGTTTTATTAATCTCAATATACGTATCTTTAACCAAGCGACTTAACTCTATTTATCAGAGAAAGAGAGAGAAAGAGAGGATACCGTGGCCCGGACATTATTTTCACGGATAAATTAATGTTCATCGGTGCATTATCAATTTATTCGCTAATATATGTATCCGTTATCGCTCAACACTGAATAGTATTTGTCAATGTACGATTGTTTATTCCAGAATTTTTAGTAAATTATCGAAAACGACGGATTTGTTTAAAACGCGATATCCAATACAACAAACTTAATGTTCATTGATCGAAAAACGTTGTTGGTCGTGATTACAATGGTTGCTTGGTGAGATAGACGAATTCTCGTTCATCTGGCAATCATATCGTATAAACTGTGAAACTTGGGAAATTTCAGGTAGGAACGTGACTTCCAGATTCGATTTGAAGCAGCTCCTTCTACGAAGGATACCGATCCTGGCATGGCTGCCTCAATATAGTTTGTCGAAACTTCTGCACGATGTTTTGGCAGGATTGACCGTTGGTTTGACTGCTATACCACAGGGCATAGCTTACGCAATTGTGGCCGGACTTCCAGCTCAGGTGTGTACATTTGTTCGATAGTGTTGAACTTTCTTCTTGTTGAATTTAAAATAAAGTTTCGGAGAACACAGACGCGAGATAGATCTCCATCGTTGAAACGTAGCTAGCAATTCTTTTACGTTACGCTCTGTCATTTTGTTTTTCATCGATTTTTTTTTTATTCCAGGTATTTAAATAGAATGTTTCCATGTTTTTCATTCAGATCGATCCATTCGTCGAAAGTATTTAAAAGAATCTGTTGGTTTGAAATTGAACGCGTCGCGTTTTTAAAAGAAGCGTTACGGTGTGAAGAAGCGCGAAAAAAGTAAAATGTAGAATAATCTTATAATTTTATCGCATAATCGTACATTTGATAGTGACAGTCGTTACGAATGATAATTATTCAAAGTCGTTAATTATTTGAGATTTATTGAACACCGAGAGATGGTTTATCCTAACGTTAGAAGTGCTTCGATTTCTTCAAAATTTCATAAAGAACGTAGAATCTAAGTGGACGTAACAACGACGGAAAAAATGTTATGCAAATCTTTGGAATTCCTTTTTACAGCACGTAATGTTAACACTTTGACTGCCACGTTGGTCATATATGACCGGCCACGGTTTCTCCTGTGACGCCACGATGGTCATTGGTGACCGGAGTGCTTGAACTTCTTGCGATTGTAAAAATTGTATGAAAATTGACAGTTAGAGCATTTTCAATATAACCTATAAATAGAAGATACTTTGAAACAAAAAGTGACCCATTGAACAATTAAACATTTTTATTAGAACATCAATAAAAAAAAAAAAAAATGAGAACAAATCTTGCATCTAACGGTGCACTATGTTTGCGTCCATATCCTTGAGGGATAATGTACGAATATTATTATAAACATAGCTTAGAAAATAATCGTAAATGCTGCTTCATAATCATATAATTGAAGTTAGAAATGTGCACATACCTTACAATTATATATAGAACGAGCAAATACTGTGTACTAATATCTTCTACACGTTTCAACGATATATTCTGGACGTTTTGCTTACCACGTAATAACGAATGCGAATGCTTTGTTGAAATAAACGAAGCCTTGTTATAATATGTCGTCACTATGGTCACCTGTGACCACCAACAAAATAAACGGTTCATCGGTGTAGAATGTGGTCTTACATCATCAATTTATTATTATTTTGCCATTATATGCTTCGAACAATAAAAATACTCCCGTGGCGTCCTGAGCGAAACATGTGATTTCGGTGTGGCAGCCAAAGTGTTAAGAAACAAAATTTCATATAAATCGATTGAAAGAAAAGAGTGTAAATGAAGAATATTAAGGCAAAGTTGATCCTTAACGAGTTAAGATTCGCAAATTTCACATTTGCACGTTAGGATAATTAGTAAAAGTATCACTATTAGTGGTAGATGCACAGTCGAAGGAAGTAGGTTTTTAGGTGACTTTTTACGCAAATAAATCATTTGAAATATTCTTTCGAATCTTTTACACGGTTTCACGAGCAATAAAATCCTTCCTAATCGTTGCATGAATTTTAAACGCCGCTATTTCAATTATTCCGAACGTTCCTGTTAACATATACGAAACAATAAAAATGTATTTATTCGCGTTGCTCGTCACTTTCGTTACTATTTTATATTATTAATTATCGTTTCGAGCGAAACAATATCGTTTGGTTTGTTGAAAAATGCTTTTTGTTAATCAACTCGTTTCCATAAAAGAGAGAAACGTTGTTCGTTTCACAGCGCGAGAAAATCAAGGTAAACGTATTGATCATCCGATATAAACGAATCTTTCACGAATCGAAGCTAGGCTATTGTTCAAATTGCAAATTTTACATTTTGAATAAAATGAAAATGAAAGGGGAAAGAGATGAAACGTGTGGATAAAACATAAAAGGAAGATTGTAGCGTGACGTTTAGTTTACCTTGCGAATGTAATCGCGTGTTGTTTTTCGACGATCGGAAAAAAAATATTGATAAAAACGAACAGTTCGATGGAATGGTAGCCGGAAAGGCGGTTCTCGTTAGATAAACTTTTGAAAACTTCAGTACGGCCTCTACAGCAGTTTCATGGGATGCTTGGTTTACTTGGTGTTCGGTAGCTGCAAGGACATCACTGTGGGTCCTACGGCAATAATGGCATTACTGTCGCAAAATCATGTTATAAGACTGGGAGATGATATCGCGGTAAGTGCAGCTTCGCGTTTCTCATAAGACTAAGCTATCTCTATTTTCGAATCGGAAATTTCTGCTAGAAAATCAAACGTGCTTGATAATAAAAAAATAAAAATCTTTAGAAGCAAACTTTGTAAGCAACTTTAATATTGCTCTTTTCAAGTATATACGCTTTGTTTTTGAGAACTTTTGCGAAATAACGCGATAAACAAATTTATCGTTATTCAAAGGATAAGAGTTGCATCGTTCAGATATTGGCCACTTTGTTATCTAAACTCTACATGTAAGTAAAATAGTTCTCTTTTCGTTTAAATAGATATTTCTTTAAATAGATAGTTTCCTTATTTGCAATATTTTGTAATTATGTATTTTCTAATTGAGCGGTATTTATCAACGGTATGTTTAAATAATGTGAAAAAAGGAATTGTATTTAAAATATGAAACAAAGTTCTGAGAAAGAATGATATAGTAAATTTGAAGTGAAGGATAGTGTACGAGATAACTGATATATTTGAGACGGAAATAGCGACTTTTTAAGAAATTGTAGGTGCTACTGGGTTACAAAGTTTTTCCTCGTCCGTTTTGCTCGCCAGACCTTTCTCTTTTAGATTGCTATCTACAATATTTAGAAGTCTGGTTAACTTTCTTAAAGAAAAGCGTCTGATTAACCAGGAAAGAGCGGAAATTCCATTTGAAAGAAGCTCGTCAAATTCGTACAAGGCCAGTTTCTCGCGTCGCAGATTACAATCTCGTTGTTTCATAAAGCTTTCAATGTACCTTTCTAAACATTTCGCGGAGTACATAAAACTATCGCATGCAAAATCTCATAACTTATCCAAATCTCAGAACGTATATGTACATACGTTGCTAAAAACATCGTTGATCATATCTGATTTCCATTACAAAGTAAATGGAATAATTGTTAAATAGAATCTAAAGTAAATGCGATAATTTTCTGAAATTGCAACAAGCGAATCTTTTACTTTCTCAGGTGCTTCTATGTTTCCTGACAGGCTGCGTGATTACGTTTATGGGATTGTTCCGCTTGGGATTTCTTGTGCAGTTTGTTAGCATGCCAGTGATCTCTGGATTCACTAATGCAGCTGCAATAATAATTGGAACATCTCAATTGGGCACGTTGCTTGGTTTGAGTGGCAGAAGCGATTCCTTTATCGACGCAGTTACCAAAGTTGTCAATCACGTAAATGAAATTACTTTCTGGGACCCGATATTAGGAGTCTGTTCGATGATCTTACTCGTTTGTCTTAAAGTAAGATTATTTTTTTTTTCACTATTTTAATATATGCTTTTAATATATTATATATATATATATGTATTTTTTATTGTAATTCCAAATTCGTGATTCGGTAGTATATGGATGGAGGTAGCTGAAAGACACGAAAATATTTTTAGCGTAAATTCCACCTTAATGCGCGTTTTAATTTTTGGAGATTTTAATTCCGCGAATATTTTGATTATGAAATATTCTCCATAAAGTAATCACGTTAAACATAAATTTAGTACTTTTAATTATTGGAATTTATCTATTTACGATTTGGTTGATATTTGTTGATCGATTTGTTGATCGGCGATTGATGAAAATTATATCTTCGTCTATTTCTTTTAATTATATTTCTACCGAAAAGTAACAGAATCACAAAAAACATAATTATAGAAACTTCGGAAACGAAAATGATTCACCGCAGAAAATATTTAATACTAATCGTTGAAAGTTTCTGCAACGAGAACGTAATATTTGAAATCATTAACGATGTTGTATTAAAAATATCCTGTAAAAATGAATTATATTTAGGAACTGAACTTTACTCTCTTAAATAACACGTTTGCTTAACTATCGCGAAACAGAAATTACCTGCAAAGAAAAGCGGCACGGCGTTGCAAAAATTCATGTGGGTAACATCGTTGGCGAGGAACGCCGTAGTCGTCATTGTTGGAATAATATTAAGCTATTCGTTATACTCTTACGGTATTAAACCCTTCAAAATTACTGGACATATAACGGAAGGTTTACCGCCGTTCTCTCCGCCACCATTTTCTCTCGTGAAAGGAAACCATACGTATAACTTTGAGGAGTTAATTGGTGAACTCGGAAGCACTGTCATTTCAGTCCCGCTGATTGCCATTTTGGAGAGCATTGCCATTGCTAAAGCTTTTGGTACGTCGTTTAGAGTTAAATGAAAATATTAATCTTATAATTTCTTTACGATATATACATCTTTTATCTATATAAATTACTGAATATATAAACACGATTGTTCGTCATTTTTATTTTCTTTGTTTAATCCTCGTTTTATTCGCCGTATCTTAACGCAAAAACGAAGAATTTCTCAACTGTATTTATATTTAAAGATTACAAATAACTCGGCAGCAACGTTAAAACATTAAATTAAAATTCAAACAAAATGGAAGTTAAATTAAGAGGAAACAAAGCTCGTACTTTCAAAGATCCGAAGTTGCTACGTTAAATTATATCGTTTCAACTTCGCATGGAAGTTTCAGTAACGAGTATTTGAAAACAAAATTAATTATAATATCCCTTTGTGCGTATTGTAACGTAACGCAACAACAGATACATCAAATATATTCAATAATTTAATATAAATAAAAATGCTTCCTTCGCTACTAGTTTATCTTACTTGTACGTATATCAGAATCACTGACTTTCCATCGCTAATTATATTTCATAATTTCACGTTTAATATTTTCATCTTTCACAATTATTGTTACCAATGATTTTTCTTGATACCGCGCTGTCTGTTTCGCGTATTTAACACTTTGATTGCCACGTTGAAATCACATGTTTCGCTCAGGAAGCCACGGGAATATTCTTATTATTCAAAGCATATAATGGCAAAATAATAATAAATTGATGATGTAAGACAACATTGTTCCCCAATGGACCGTTTGTCTTATTGGTGGTCACTGGTGACCATAGTGACGACATATTATAACAAGGCTTCGTTTATTTCAACAAAGCATTCGCATTCGTTATTTCGTGGTAAGCGAAACGTCCAGAATATATCGTTGAAACGCGTAGATGATACTAGTAAACAGTACTTGCTCGTTCTGTATATAATAGTAAGGTATGTGCACATTTCTAACTTCAATTATATGATTATAAAGCAGCATTTACGATTATTTTCTAAGCTGTGTTTATAATAATATTCGTAGATTATCTCTCAAAGATATGGACGCAAACATAGTGCACCGTTAGATGCAAGATTTGTTCTCATTTTTTTTATTCATGTTCTAATAAAAATGTTTAATTGTTCAATGGGTCACTTTTTGTTTCAAAGTACCTTCTATTTATCGGTTATATTGAAAATGCCCTAACTGTGAATTTTGATGCAATTTTTACAATTGTAAGAAGTTCAAGCGCTCCGGTCACCAATGACCACCGTGGCAGTCAAAGTATTAAATGCCTCTTACGTATAACAAAATGATTATATTTTGATATTACGAACGATCCTTCATTTCAACGATTATATTTATTCGAAATTGTATTGCAACTAGTAGAAACGTTTTAATCATTGGAAATCCTAATTTCTAATATTTCTAAATAAATAAAAAGATCCTACATTAGTTTGTATGGTAAAATCTGTGTCTTGTAGCCAAAGGGAAGACCGTTGATGCTAATCAAGAGATGCTGGCTTTGGGACTGTGCAACCTTTTCGGCAGCTTTTCTCGATCAATGCCAACCACAGGAAGCTTCACAAGGACCGCCGTAAACAACGCTTCGGGTGTAAAAACACCGATGGGCGGTGTAATTACTGGATGCCTGGTGCTTTTAGCGTGTGGCCTTCTGACCTCGACTTTCCAATTCATCCCGAAGGCAACACTCGCTGCAGTCATTATAGTCGCCATGTACTACATGCTTGAACTTCATATTTTCACCGTACTTTGGAGAACGAAAAGTAAAGATCCGATTAAGAGAAAAAAAATTACGTTCAACGCATCGTACCCGGCTTCGTCTCAGCTTTTTACCCCTAAGAGATTGAAAAGTCTTTCAAAAGTCTCTCTATGCGTATACTCTGGCGGAAAAATATTAGACGCAATATTCTTTCGTTTATTTAGTCCTTCAACGTGAAAGCAACCGAGACACGTCTCATGGTGAATTTATTTCTTAAAAAGAATATGCTCGTTAACAGGGTAACTGTTAAGCTTCACTAAAGCTTAACGTTGCATAAAAGTCGTAGAAAGTATCGAACAAGGTTTTGCAGTTAGTTATCCAATATTAGAACTATCAAGCCAGCTAAAACCATCGGTACTGGGCTCCTTGTTCTTGTAATTACTAAACGAACGAATGTTTTTAATAACAATATCGATTTTTATTATTATCACAAATACAACGACATATATTTATGTATTTTCGTCATACTGTTTCGTAATTCTGATTAGTAGAATGAAGATCGGTAGTTCTAATGTTAAGAAGTTTAACAACAGCCTTGTAAGATACGTTGATATGCATCAACTATACAAAACTGGGATTAAGGAAACGTTTGATACATTTTGATAATTTACAATGATATTACGTGATAGAGTAATAAGTTACGATTGAAGACCGCGGTATAATTAAATATTTTACAAATCGAAAGGATTTGAACTTTCAATAATTAATTTATACACGAAGATCACGGGAGACAAACATGACAAGTACATTTTTCTTGATATTCCGATTTTAATGTCGTTTTACGATTAAACCAGTTGAATCCTGATACGATATAATCGAAGACCACAGGACGAGAACGTGAGCGATCTTAAGATTCAATATTCGATTGTATCAACATTAATCACCCCTACGCTATCAAAATTTGTTTGGTTGTGGGTTGTGGTCTGTTCATAGACTTGTCACCTATTTCTGAGAGACTGTTTGAAACCTAACAAGAAAAGAAAAAAGACGCTGTTCATATTATTTAAACACGACTGTTATTCATCTTGATCAAAGTTCACACGGTAAAACACGATAAATCCATTTCTATTTATTTTGTACTTTCTACGTTAATGTGTTATGTAGTAATATAATATATGAAAATCGTTAATTTTCATGTTTCAACATTGTCGAGCGTAGCAAAGTTAACCACAACAACTGTTATTTGTTAACTTAAATAGAACATTTTAATGCAATGTAGTTTAACGAAAGTTGCCACTTCAGCCTAAAGATTACACCTCCGAAATAAGCGATAAATATATTTATAAACATCGGAAAAATACCATGAGCATAATAAATATTAATCGTTGAAAGGTTCAAGGAACAGAATATACGCGCACTTAATCTCAAATAACTTTAGTACACGAAGATAGTCGACAGCATAGTGAATTTAAAAATTTCCCCGCTACAAAAGAGAAAAATATGATTTATCGTATTTTCCATGTGATCTTCCATTCATTGTATAATTTATTTTCACGCGCGAACTGGCAACATCTGCCATGTAGAATGCTATTTTACGATATCATCGGTCCTCTTGTCTAGTCCCAATGATAGTTCACTTGCCTCACGGGAATTCTATTCATACGACAATCGGCTGTGTCGTAGGACTGTAGTAATTTAGCGTTTGTCTCTACTCGTAGAGACCGATTTGATACCTTTGACGGTGACTTTGTTGAGCTGCTTGGCAATTGGTCCAGAATACGGCATGATTGCTGGGATCGCGGTAAATCTAATTCTCCTGCTCTATTTCGCGGCCAGACCTGGATTATTGATCGAGGAACGTGTTGTCGATGGGCTGACGATTCTGTTTGTATCGCCGAAACAATCGTTGAGCTACCCAGCTGCGGAATATCTTCGTGAACGGGTGATGTCGTGGTGAGTAAAGTCACCATAATCGCGTTTCACTGGCTTTGTAATTGGATCATAAATCGGCGGTTTCGCGAGCCTCCTGTCAGACCGTTCGTTTTATTTACCTCGAGTAACCTGACATTATTGTTCTTTAGGTGTGATGCCAGAGTAGGAACTATTCCCGTGGTAGTGGAAGGTCGTCACGTGCTTAGAATCGATGCAACCGTCGCCAAGAACCTCGCTTTGCTGCTGGCCGACTTGGAAACCAGGGACCAGAAGCTGGTGTTCTGGAATTGGTGCGAGGAAGCTAAGAGAACTTTGATAAGCTACGACGCTTCTCTCACGATGTCCTTCAGAAGTTCCGGCAGCATAGCTCAAATATTTTCAGGTAGAATCGCGTCACCTCATGTTCCACGCGAGTGAAATTTTGAATCTAACGAATGCACGGGACACTTGCCTCTGAAATCTTCCTAAGCTTCGTTCAACGAGAGCTGCTCTTCTCTTTTCAACCTGTTCGCGTTTAACGAAGCCTCACGAAACGCTGAACGTATTTTATTTAACGATGGAACACGCCTCGGCCAAGATTAGTTCTTCGTGCAACTTCAGTCGCCTTCAATTTGCCTTTCGATGCACCAACATCTATCGAAATTCCACGAACCGCGCCGAAGGTGTCATTTCAAACAGCATCTCGACCAATCGTTTTATGAAAAGACGATCAAGAAATCGTGCTTCTCGTTATTCGATGAAAAATCCGATGGAATAAAGGCGCCACGTTTTTATATGCATGTAAAAAGAGGAAACGTATTTAATCATTCGTATGAAGAAATAATTTTCTTTATCGCGAAACATTTGTACAGCATTTGGCTTGATCGAACGCGTTATTTAAATATTTTTAATTGTTTTCTGTAAAATATTCGATTGCGATGACGATTTAAATGATGTTAGATCCAAATATCCATACGTAGTTATATCGTAATATTTACAGTACTCTAAAATTGACTTCTTTTCTTTTTCTATTTAACGATAGAGATGGAATATGAGAGAGGAATACTATTTCATCTGACATTGGCTTACGAAAGAAGACGAATAAGTCTGATAACGTTTGCTTTAAGAAAATTACCTGCACTCATATTAAAATTAATTCCGCAAATGGTTACTTAACTATTCCGTGGAAAAATAGTGAAAATTTCTGCCACATTTCGTAAAATCACAATTTTAACCATTATTTTAAACGCTACGTTTATTTCAAGATAATACACGTTTTTTATTCTTATCTTCCTAATTTATCTAATTTTACGCTTCAGACGGGAAAACACGAACTATAATCATGTTTTTCCAATTTACAACTATAGATGTAATCTTTTTCAATTTTCCTTCAATTATTGTGAAATAATCGTGATCGCGTGTTGTTTTGCGCTCAACCACGATAACGATAGATTTTTTAGTCCTTAACTATCATGTGTGAAAGTTTTCCATAGTGTATATTTAAAAAATTGAACAATTAATACAGTTGAATGTATCGAATTAAATGTTTTACTATTATTCGATATTAGATAAAGAGTAGAAAATTATTGTTTGCAGCGAATGCAAACGATAACGTTGCGGTAATATTATTACAGAATGGTAATGTTAAAACAAAATTATTCATAGAGGGTACAATTTCACTTATAATGGCTTTTAAGGATTAACGTTGAATCGTGTAAATATAGGATTCAGTATTGAAAGTATTGAAGGATTTCGATTCGTTTCACCTATAAATAACGTTTGCGTAACCGCGCGATGCCGATTGACGGAAATGCTTTGCTCGGAAAATGAAACTTTATTCGAATGTTTCCATGAATAATCAGCAGAAGGTTTCATACGAGAAATTTTCATCGTGACTATATGATCCTGACGCAGAATTGCAAGTATTTACATATGGTTCTACTATTTTGTACGTACATGTAAAATTAATCTTTCCAGATGTGCATGAGAGTATCGGTTGAATTGAATCAAACGATGATGTCCAATTTTATTTGTTATTCGGTATAAATTATCGCTCGTATATCTGAGAACTTTAGCCGTTTTGTAACAGAAATATGTGTCAACATGTTCAAATTAATAATAAATTAATTAATAATTAAAATTTGAAGCAACACTTATTATGTTTCCTATGGAGTTATCAGTCTGGAAATTCAAATTACCTGTTAAACATCACAAAAATATATATTATTATTTACTACTCCAATAGACTTTATTATACACTACTTCATGTATTTACCATTTAAATATTGCAACCAGTTATATTAACATCAGAAGACATTTTTTTTACAGTTTGAAAGTCCCACTTTTATTTGTTCCATAACGTAAAAATTTAAGAAACTGGATATTAAGAATTTGTCAAGTAACGAAACAGTTCTACGATACTGGACAATTACAAATATCAATTTTATTATCGCATATTGGTTTTTGCAAATTAATTTTATTGCAAATTATAATCACGATATTTTATTATACATAGCTGAATGTATGTATGGTGATTATACAGAACAAAATCATTGCAATTCGATTTATTCGTAATTTTGTGATTAAAATACATTTTGTCAAAACTAAGTAAGTACTCGGATACTTTCGAGTGATAACGTATGCGTTACATTTGAGATTATGTTTGAGTAGCTTCTTTCAGAAATCTAACATTATCAATTAGTAATTCGTTTACAATGATAATGTTTACGAATGCACTTGTAATTTAGAAAAAAGTTTAAACAGAAAGATCTGAATATCAAATTATAACTATGTCTGCATAATTATTATTCATATTTCTAATTTGGTATTACGTTGGAATATAATTCTACTCTGTAGCTTTGACGCGAATCTTTTAAATAGTAATCAGATTTCTGAGTTTAGTTCAGTATAATTGAAACAAAATCATATTGTACCTGCAATAGAAATATAATAGTATTTTTATTATGAAATATTTCTATACTTTTACATATACTTTTTGCACTCAAGGTCAGCAGAAATTCATACTATTACAGATCGTTGGATTTGCTTTGATCTTACGTATCATATCGTAATGGAAAAAATACGTAGATTCATTAAAAAAATCTGTGATGACCTTGAAACCTCGAGAAAAATGACCTTCAGGAAATATTTTACCTGTCATCACGTTAACCCCTTCGAACTAAATGTTCTTCTTCTCTGACATTTTTGCGAGATATATCGGATGCTCGAGTTAGGTGGGACATCCTGTACATTACTCTAATACATTTAAGTGTAACGACACGAACATGCATTATTTTCACACTGATTGTGCAACAAAAATATCAAGATTATCTACTGTGTACGTACAATAGTTAAATTAAGCTATTATTTAACATCATACTTCTTTGCTTCATTATATCATTTATCAAAATCCAGTTTATTACATATATGCACAAATACATAAATACGAAGCTTTAAAATTGCGTACTGTTTTAAACCTGATTGTTTAAATTATTGCAATAATTCTTTACCTTCGTGCCATGTTATCATTCAATTAAAAAGCGACAAGGATAGAGTATAACTAAACTTTTCGTTAATAACTGTGGAACATTCTCTTTCTACTATTTGAAAATAGATTTCTCATTTCTTTTTCTTACATCAATATAAATTATCGACTGATTTGACATGATTCAATGGTATTAAGATATAAAAGTTAAAAATATATTGCGCGAGGGTGCTTCCGCGCCCTTTTTCCCCGCGTGAGTACGCATGTGTAAAAAATATCTCACGTTCATAGTTGCGCGCGCATCGATGATCGACCAATAAGGAAGCTGGGTAGTAGAGGGTGCTTCGATCGATGCACTCGCCCTAGGAGTATGCGCCAGTGGGCGACCGTTTACAACGCGATAAGCGTCGCGGCGCCCTCAACGACAGGCAAGTTGAGGACGTTGTCCTAGTACGTCCGCTTTCGCATTCGGTTGTGTTTCCTCGCGCGGGTTCGTTCGCGTCAATTCGTAGGGAACAAGGTCTCCGGTTCCGGTGAATCGTCACTTGTCGGTGTTGTTATATTTTTTGTTTACGACGAGGCTACAATGAGCTAAAAGATCACGAGTAACGACGACTGTCAAAAAGATGCCGGTACACCGATTGAACACGGGAAATGCGGGCCAGCTGGAGAGTGTTGCTGCGTAATCGTGAGTAATTTTTGAATTTTATTTGTCGATGTTATTCCGCGAAATGCGATTACCGGGACGTAATTCGAACTCGTGCCAAACACTTTCCTATAAAGGTTAATGTACTTGGCAGTTCAATTTCTGTCACGATTAACCGATATACGAGGACGAAAGGTTGTCTCGTGGATTCGTACATGTGTGTCATGATTCGGATGTCCATAGTCGATTTAACCTTCCGATCAAACTAACTTTCTGTATTTTCTTTGGACTTCTAGCTTATTTTGTATCCTCTTGTTTCATTTTTTAATCTCCTGTCATTCGAATCGATTAACAATTCTCTTTGATATTTTAGAATTAGAAATTGATTCTTCTTTGCGATTTTAGTAGGTTAAGTGTAAATATCGATTGGAATTTGTTTTAAAAATATTTTCCTTGTGATTAGAAATTGTTGGATAAATTCTCTTGCACGAATCACTGTTATAATTTCGTACGTTTAAAAATTGAAATAATACTAATTGGAGTGCAGGTGATATCATTTTTATTAAAAATACGAAATAAAGGCTGTATTTTAGTCATAAAAAATTATGTGACAGTTTTCATTTAATAATATTGCTTATTATTTACATAGTATCTGATAGAATCATAGAATGTTATACATCGTAGAAAATACATAAAAAATTTTATATTATTTTTAATTTATTAGTTTCACTTATCGTGACGATATATAATGGGAAAAGCAAGACATATATTAATACAAATCAATTGAAAAGACATAACAGGCAATAACAAATTTTTGTGTAGACTGCGTGCAGTTCAGATAGCAATTTTTGATTATATACATTGTGACAACGGAAATCAACATACTGCTGACATACTTATGTACGTATATGTATACTACCTAATGAATGGCAAGAGTAGCCAGGACAAATTTTAATTTAATCGAACGATCTTGCCGACCTCGTGCATAATTATCA
Organism: Bombus vosnesenskii; assembly: GCF_011952255.1. Lineage (NCBI taxonomy): Eukaryota > Metazoa > Arthropoda > Insecta > Hymenoptera > Apidae > Bombus > Bombus vosnesenskii. Next base: position 1,825,492 of record NW_022882949.1, read on the forward strand.
ACCGTGTTCCATTCATTTAAAATGTTGTTGAAAAGTATTTTTAAACAAAGAGGAATTAGAGATGCGTGAAGACTTTCTATTTATATATTATTTGAAATATTTTATAAAACGAATTATAAAAATTGTAAAAGTATAAATGGAATTATAATTAATATTTTGGCAAGTAACAATATATGGGGAGAAAATTCATGAATCTTATATTTAAAATATATCATGAATTTTGAATGATTTATAAAAATATAAACGAAATTATATTAGATTATTAATTAAAGAAGAAATGAATGAAAACTACAAATATTGATTACAAATATTAAAAATTATATTCAAAATCAATGTAGCTTTATTTAATTTTTACTTAACAATTTTCTTCATATCATGTAATTGAAATAATTAAATAGAAAATAAAGATGCTTGTAGACTTTTTAATCACGTGCAAACAGGTGCTCTCGATGTCCCTTTCCGAGCCATATAAAAAATCCTCTTGATTCATTTGCTTGTGAAGTCTCAATTTTAAAAATTCTACACTGTAATTGGATAAGCTTTATTTAAAAATTAAAAGTATTTTCAACATATTGACTTTAAAGTTGAAGTCAGATAGAAATTTCTATAATGGACAATTTAATGTTTAGTGTAATGGACGAACATTTATTATATCGTAAAGAAATGACGCACAATAATGTGCCGTAATTAGGATACCTATAATTAGAAGTTCATTAGATTTCTAGATAATTTTGGTGAATTAATTAAATGCTGGAAATCAGGTTGATGCTCCGCATTTAATATGGTGGTACTGAACAGAGTGAAATTCATCATTTAATAGTTTAATGGAAATTATTGAGAAATTGGATGAATCATTCTAATTATTGTTCAATCAGTTTTCTATTTTATTAGATCATATCATATACATATTACTATATATATGTTGAATAGAATAGTATAATTTTTAGTATTTTTATGGCAAGTTTTATTATGTTAGTAGATACAATTAATACAGATTTATTATCTTACTTTTATTTTTTAAATAAACTGAAACCGCTACATTATGTTTATTCTATTATTTATATACCATATTTGGTAAGTAACAAATAATTGTTTCTACACAATAAAATTAAAAACTATTTAGACGATAATTGGGAGAATACAATGGTAAGAAAAGAATTCGTGTTAATTTTAAGTTATTATGAGAACATGTGATATACAAAAGTTCCTATAATATATTGTAAAGAAAAATTTTATATAAATATGGGAAAATAAAATCTTATTATGTATTTGGTTGAAAGATAGGTCTAATTTGAATAGATAATTTAACTATTTCGAGTTTCGTCCCTGAAAAATCCTTCAAAGTAACACTTTAGAGATTTTGTTGAATGTTAAACCGTTTTCAGGATCTTAGTTATCCTGTTTTAGTTACGGCAAGTAGCCTGCGGTAACTATAAAAGCTAAAGAACCTTAATTGTAAGAATTGCATAGAGTAGTTGTTTTTTTTATGTATTAGTATTGGACAGTAATATCTAATTTAAAATATTAATTTACGATAATTCAAATATAATTTTGCAGTAATTCGGATGTTATTACTTGATAATATCAATATTCTTTATGAATATTAATGTTAATAGCTAATGTCACTTCGATATAATTTCAATATAGATAAATTTTCTATGTATCAATAAATACGTAATTTATAGTTTCAATACCGAAAGGTTATTATAAATAATTATATTAGTTTCATTTGTCTATATATTTTATTACAAAAGATGGTTATGCTACTTTCTCAGTATTTTTTATCATAAATGTTTGTAGCAAAGATAAAAGGGAATTTCATATTTTCATAAGCTATTTTTTGTACACAATGTCATAAATAGATTTTTTAATATTTTTTCAGTATTTTGTACACGCAATATCTTGGATCAAATAGACAATTTAAATTTGTCATAGCTTCTACATAATGGTGAGACTATGCACGTTTTAAAATTAACAAATTCAGAAACGAGTTCAAACTAATCTAAAATAAATAAAGTTATAGTTTATATAAATTGCAAATTGAAGTAAATATCTTGGAGATTTTGGAATACAAATAATTTGTTGGGTTTGAAATATTTTAAGGAATCAGGAACATCCGATGAAAAATTATTCATTTATTTATGTAGATACTAATATTTTCGTAATGCGTTTTTATGAAAACTTTTATAAGAATACGTTTACTATAGAAAACATGTACCTTATATCGAATGTTTTATTCGCAACAAAAATAACAAAATTTCAACTTGTAACAAAGTAACGAAAAAATAATCCAAGTAACAAAATTCATATTCAGTAGTCGTTTTACATATTTTTTTTTAAATTGTACTTGTTGGAAAATATTTATGTGTATAAGAGTTAGATATACGAGTAATAATATTTTGAACACCAAGTTCTAATTTCGAATATCAACTTGTCTACAAATTGGTCTCAAATAAGAAATACATAGAACATAAGATATTTTACACGAGCGTTAAGGTTTTTGGTAAATTTTCCTGTAAATATAAAAAGAAAGAAAGCACATTTATTACAAAATATTTATTCTACACGCGTTAATATATGATCCGAAACAATTGTGTTCCTTTTATTATTTGTTGCAAAATAAATTTTCGTCGATTCATTTAAAAGATTACGTAGAACATACGTATTTTGATTCCCAATTTCACGCGCACTAACTCTTCTCATATTGATTCACAGCTTCTTGCGTACAGTTAAGTGAGCTTTGTTGAATTTTTTATAACCCCGTGTTAAAAACTATATATTGATGTGTCTACGTCTCTCAACATTTTTTTGCTTCAGCCATTACTATACTCTGTTGTATTTTATCAGTGTCGTATAGGTAAGAAAGTAATAGCGTTTTTTATGGATCTTGTGAGAAGTCAAAAATTAAGAAGAAAATGAATTTATATGCATATTATATTATTAATCTTATTTAATCACTTATAATAAATAGTATTTACCAGACATTATATATTAAATATACATATATACATTATATATAATTATATATAGTAATATTATATAGTAATATATATAGTAATATACATATATAGTATATATGTAGGTAACTGTGTTCTATTTCATACTTTGTATATTGGAATATTAATTTTGTCACAAAAATATAAATTCTATTCATAATATATATATATATAACTTTTATGAATACAATTTATATTTTTGTGACAAAACAAACATTCCAGTACATGAGATATTAAATAGAATACAGCTAACTACATAATATCCTTTTAGTAGACATTTTTTTAAATAGAAATCAATGTATTTCTTCTTTGTATCATCCCTTACAAATGGGAGGATGTATGTAGTAGGTGCTACGATTTCCGCTGGCTGTATTCACTGGATCAAGCTGCAGAAATAGAAATATATTTTTTATATATGTGAATTTAATTGACAGGAAAAATAATTCCCATCGTCTATGAAGAGGTTGAAAATTAAATGTTTGTATAATTCCATCGTGAAAGTAATTTAAAATAGTAATTGGTTTGTTAAGTTAAATGAAAAGGAATTGCGTATTGTTACTTGTGATTTATGTTGTATCCTTGGAGAGTAACGTCTCAATTAGAAAATTAAATTCTCGGTTGCGATTTAAATAAATATTAAAAAATAATAACAGAGTAATATTAAAAATAAATAATAATATACAAAATATAATATACATGTGCAGCGTTATATAAAAAATAATAAATAAATGGAATTCTCACAGGCAGATTTGTTTTTGATTGATGAAAATTTATGCATCTCTAAATTTTTACGAAATAATATTCTTTCTGCTTAAAATAATTTTATAAAACTTATCTTAGACTTATCTTAAGACGCTTACAACTTTACATTATTATCTTAATAATGCAATACACATGTTATTATGTTAGTACCAAATAGTTTAAATACAGCTGTTAGTTAGTATTTTTTATTTTTTAAATCATATTCAAAAAGCCTAGTAATTCAATTATATTGTATTGTACAAAGTGTCTCACTTAATTATTTTTTGAATTATTCTCTTATGTGTCACGATAAAAAAAAAAAAACGAAATTAAGCTGTGTAAATAGGTCACACTTCTTGAAGTTTTACTCGTAGTACCACTCCTTTGTAATAGAATACATATTATTTATTTATCGTTAAAATAGTCTACAAGAAAATTAAAATAGGCTGTCAGAGCCAAGATTCTAAGTCTTCTAAAAATAGTTGACAAATTGAAGAAGTTTTATAGAAGCCAAAGGTGTGATTAGCGATTAAGGCAGATAATATTTCGATATATTTAATATCGTAATACTATAACGAACAATATTTTGAAAACTTTGAAAGGAACATATATTTTACTCGAAAGTGAAGTACAACGTACAAATAATTTTGCTATTATGAGATAGATCGATAACGTAGTGGATTTTAAAATTGCCCGCTTAAAAAAATAGGAAATTTCACTTATCGTGTTTTTGCTTGCAGAGAAATCATTCAATTAATAACTCTGATTACTAGTTTTAATTAATCATTTTTCGCGTCGTTAAGCAAAGAACATTCCGGTTAGAAACGTTCAACGTGTTCTGATACGAGCAGAGAAATGTTTCGGTTTCGATTCGGCGCACCTTACATTCCCATTGAAACTTTGTTAGCAATTTCCGATTGATTACCGACATCACTCGTATCAAACTTGCTTTTATGCTTATCGCCGTCTTCGCAAAAATGCGTGTTGCGGCGCAGCACACGGTTATATATTATTCACGAAAGTTTATCACTGTTTCAAATGAATGCGGATTGGCACGTGGAATTCACGATGCAACTCGTAAACGGGACGATTCGGACAGTGGAAACGAGTTGAAGGTGTGTGGGGATAAAATTTCACCGTAGTTCGTTTCCTTTTTCCACGGAATTTAATTCGGGGCTCGCCCACTATATACGCGTTGTGACTCAAGTTCAATTAATATTTGATGTGTCCAGCGCAGGTTAGAAGTGCGGGCTAAAATTTGCTCGTACGAAATTTTTGTTGTTTCGGTATCAAATATTTATTCGGTTGGGTATTAAAGTTTCCAACATTGAATATTTTAAATTTTGCATTATTTTACAAATTTGTTTCTAATTAAAGGTATTAGGGTGCGTAACACGGGTTGAATATTATAGCGGTGTAGGTCAAGATATCGAGATTTAATTACTTTGATTTAATTACTTCAGTCAGTTGGTATTTCAACTCTTAAAATCATCATCTCACCAGGCACCATTTTAGCATGAAAGTTTCGTAATTAATTAAGTTACAACGCTATTCTTTGGCGGGATACGTTTCCATAGTTCGAAAGATATAATTACATTTTTGTAATAACAAACGCAGAACGCTATTTTATTAATGATAACAGTGGATTAACCTGCGCCACTGTTTCTTAGCTCTTTGCACAAAGCACCTATTAATTTTTAATATACGTATAGAACATACATTTTTATTCAAATCGAATATATTGAATTGGCAACTAAGTGATTGCGGATTTTGTCAATACCACCTAATGACCCAATATAATATATAATGTCAATACCCGATATATTCGATTTGAATAAAAATGTATATTCTATACGTATGTTAAAAATTAATAGGTACTTTGTGCAAAGAGCTAAGTTTGCGGATTTTGTCAATACTACCTAATGACAAAATCCGCAATCACTTAGTTGCCAACCTAATATTATGACGTAGTATTTTTATTTTGAATTCCTGTTGAGCGATTGAGAATTATCTAATTCTTAAGTTTTTTAGTTTGTGGAACTTCAATTGTCAATTATTAATCTTCTTTTTGGTTTTATTGGGTTTTTATTGGCAAAATGATCGTGCACACGAGTTATGAAAATCGATGTCAAGAAAGGTTTCGTCGATAATTTTTATGTTAGTTTGTGTCATTTTATGCGTCGTAATTATTTCTTATTCTACATTGTTTCTTTGACTTCGTTTTTTTAGATTACATTGAGAAAATCTTATTATACTACAAATTTGTCAATCGATCGGTACTTGTATCTTTCTGCTTAAACCGATTACAAACATAGCTTAAGCATTTATTGCTATCTCAAGAAAAATTATTGAAACATTAATATAAGTTACTTGCATATAAATCATAATTACTTCCAGACAAACGCGTCTAAAAAACAATTATATCGCTAGTCTGAGTTTAGATTTAAAGAAATTTAATATTATCAACTTATTAACGAATAAATAATGTAAATATATTCTGAAATAGAAATATTGTCGAGAAATTAGTATTCTATATAATAAGCTGGTCATGTGTGTTTTTCGATCATTTTTGTTGATCACACTGATTCGTTGATGACGATACGTATAATTCTTTAACACGATTTTACATCCTCTTCGTTTATTGTGCTGATAGCTCGTTAGATGCGCTCTTTTCCTATTGTATTGTGCTAATTATACTTAATAATAATACTTGAACGCAAAAAGAGAAAACACACGACCGTAGGATTTGGATGAACGCTATTATAAAATTATTACGTTAATGACGTATCTCTGTTGAATTATTAATAAACCCAAAGGTTTTAATCACTCGGCTATATATTTAGTACGTGTTATTAATATTTTAGCTGTAACTTTGCGCGCATTTTAATGACTGTGGAACCATGATCGAGGAATTAACGATTCATAATGTGTACGGGTAATCGAGGCTAATCTTTTGTTATCAATTTTGCTTCCGCTCGGGTTAAATATCCCTGGTAAACGTGTAAATACAAACTTATAAATGTATTGTTGATGCATTTGCGCCATTACAAGCGGGAGATTAAATTTTCTATACAGGGCGAATTAGAATGTTCAGTTTATTCGCGCAGTCATCTTCATTAAATGCATGGCTGTTCATAATTTTATATTTTATGTCGTCATACCCGGTATATATGCCTTCTTCATATGTTGCGTAATATCGGAGTGTTTATTAGGAAATTTTCAGCGAAATTTATGGCAATCTTATAAATAACATGATCGTGCAGAATTCTTAATTCATTAGCTATTTTTAGTATCTCAAAGGTCTTTCAGAAAACGATACCCGTTTTAAAACAACAAGAACGCAAGTTTCTACTTTCAAAATGCATTTTCTTTATTTGTAACTTTAGTGTATGTACTAAGTTATTTTCCAATACAATCATCAGCCCTATTTCAACATTCATTCTAACGTTATACGAGTTTTTGTATATCTTTATCATACACTCGTCAGTTCATACAACCATTGTCTTACGTAGTTTCTTAAATCATCGTTTCTTGCGAAGCGTCATCGACCAAACAATTCCTCAAGTTTTGCAAAAAATGGCAATCTGGTTCATTCGATGCCTTTATCATTTGCAACGAAATCGCAGACACGTTCTTCAACTCCTCCGTAACGAGAGGCGGACGAACCGAATGCTTACGATCGCGTACAATTTCTCTGTCTGTCTCTGCGGATTTTGTCAATACCACCTAATGAAAAAATCCGCAATCGCTTAGTTGCCAACCCAATAATATATATAAATAGCTAAAGAAATGATCAATTTCGGCGTTTTCATGTATGTAAGCTCTCTACTTCTTTGGTAACCGGTAGCTTAATACTGTAGAATATCGAAGTAAACCGACGTCTTTATTGCGTAAATTTAATTAATATTCGTGGATGATTGTGTAAAGTATAATAAAAGCGATAACAATAACGAAATTCTTATGTTAAATAAACATCCTTAAGGAATTCGTTTGGTATAATCAACATCTCATTTCCGTGATTTTTCATTTTGTGTCGGATACCTTAAGTACTTTTTTCAAGATTCTCTTTCTTCGAGGTCCGCTTTTTCGTAGTACATTTTTCTAAATAGTTTTTTGAGATATTCAGTGTACATCGTAAGTATCCAGTGGCTACTGAAGTTTAGCAAAAACAAGGATGAACGATAGTCGAGCTGTATTACGTTCAGTGAATAGATTCGCTGAAGCCAAAGATCGAAAATCCTTGTTGGCTCTTCATCAATGCACGAGATGTAGTGTGTTTGTCTTGTTGAGAAACAACGTTGATTCATTCGACAAATTTGTTTTTAATTGCTGCATCTAGCTGGTTCGTTATGTAGGAATTACCATTATATGAATCTTGCTACTTGCTGCAAGTTTCCAAATACATTCTGTACGTTTATTTATGCACAACCATAGTTTTATGGAAGATTAGTAATAAGATGAAATTTTACCCTCAGCAGATTTTAACCACTTATTTATTTCACGTAGTTTTGCATATTTCGCATGATTTTTCTAACAGATCATGCAAAAGTATATGTACTGCATGTTTGAATTTACTGAAATATACAAATTATCAGCTTAAGCAAATGTTATTAGCCGTTTCAAGAGAGCTATTAGCCGAAAAAAATTTAACAAATATAGCGGAAATTAAATGTAATTTTGAAATGATATTCTGATTTTTAAAAGCAGTTACTGAAAAATTAACAAAAAATGGAACAGTAGTTCTGCAGCAAATTTGCATATGCTCCCATCATGTGATATGAAACTATAAATATAACATGGAATTATAAATTTATTTTAACTGATAAAGGTTTATTATTAATTACTTATGGCTAATACAGGAAAAATGTTTATAGGTCATTGCAATTTTATCGTTGCAGCGTATCCTCAATTACCGCGTATTTCAGATTTCCCTGCAAATATTCGTTTTTTTCTGCATACTTTTATTTACATTTTTAGGTATAATACCTATTTAGAACACATACACATACGTTTTATTTATAAAGAAAATTTCTTCTTGATAGATATCGCAGAATCCAATACCGATACCTAAACTCAAATATTTGTATATAGCTGGAAATAGTGTGCGAAGGTGTGGCATGTTTATACGATTGGAATCTTGTGGTACAGTGTCGCGCGAAACTTCTCATCCAGAGAAATTCTTCACTTGCTGTTCGAAAAATATTTTCAAGAATTTAAAGTAATATCATATACACAGTAACTATATGTACAACGATGTTTTTTTATTGTGCTGCTTTCGTTTGCTTGCCATGTCCTTACATCCGACGTTAGACAAAATTCTGTTACATGTCGCTTTTGAAATAGTACAATATAAGGTGAAAATTCTTGTAAAATACAAAGTGAATATTTTGCATAATGCTACGTTTGAATAGAATTAAAAATGATCGTAGTTAATATAAATTAGTTATAAATGTAATCCATCATAAAGTTATGCGTGACTTAATTAGATAATATGGGTTTCCTCGAATTGCATCATATTTAGTGGCATTAATCATAATCGCGTATTAGTTTCTAATTCCATTTGCACTTCGATGTTTATTCAGAATGATCGATGGTTTATTCGGAGCATGTAGTTTCGCATATTAATCACGTACGATAAAAGTGGATTAATTTAGAAAGTATCAATTTTCGAGAAGATATGTTTAAATTTCTTTTTTTTAGATAACAATGAATAATAATCGTAGTTTCCTCCACTTTTTTTTCAAAGCAATCCCAATGACGAATCGTCGTGGTTGATAAATTACATATACATGTTGTATGTTCACGTGAAAGTCGTAAAAATTTCGAAATTGAGTATAAAAACAGGGGAAAATTTTTTATTTCGTTCTCACTATTGGAAACGTGTGGTATTTTATTTGCTGGAAAGTAAGCTCGTTTCAGAAAAAGCTTTTAAACATGATCGACGTTTTATTATACGACAAACGTTTTATTTCCTCGCACACCAATGGAAAAGTATTTCTTATCGCGTACTTACAGTTTACACTTTCTCAGAAAACAAAAAATGATTTTTTGCCGTGTGCTTATGCATCTAACGTAAAAATGATTTAAAATTAATGTTAAGCGCGTCAGTTTTTATTTTCCATTACGTTATCTTCTTCTCTATTATACATTTATTTAAAAATTTTTCTAACGTTCTGCTATCTACAAATTTTATTTATAAATTCTAACATGATAAATTTAAGGAAATTGAAAAGGAAAAATTTTCCGTTGCTTCGTTATATCAAATTAATCATAAGGGATATATTCATACGTAAAAGAAGAACATTTTATTGCTACAAGAATCTCTAAGATATTGAAATACCGAAATGTTTTCCGTTTACATTTTTTTTATATTAAGTTGGAAACTAAGTGATCGCGGATTTTGTCATTAGGTGGTATTGACAAAATCCGCAATCATTTAGTTTCCAACCCAATACTTACTTTACGCCTTCGGAAATAAAATAAAACAAATCAAACGAATATTTACAAAATAACGATATTTTTAATAACTTTTTTACAATTTTTTACAATTTTTTACGTTTTACGTTTTTTTTACAATTAAAATCAAGAGAAAGCAAAATTTGCATATTCGGTAGTCGCGAGGATAAAAATTTTCTCGTAAAGAAATGAAGGGACAAATGATATTGCGAAGGAATCGTAAAAATGGTTAAAAATTGGTAAGTTTAAAGGTCTGTATTTTTTAGATAATTTCGATGACAGTAAAATATTGGCTCATGCCCCCACTATTTTTATGCGAATTACGATATATTTCAGTTCAGAAGTGATCGATGCTCTGTGGAATGCAAATTTAACCTTAATGCAAATTTAACAAATTTACCTTCGCTTAATACAAATAAGTTAATAGCCTGGTATATTTAATATCTGCTGGCTTAATAAATTTCAAACGCAAATTATATGTTCACGTACGCGTTAATTAATAGGTATCTATGCATAAGCATATGAATTAATGTATGAAGAGCTCGTACTATAAGGATAGCCTTCGCGATGAATGACTACACATTTGTTTCTTCTTACAGATCTTCCACGTTCATCTATGATTAGAAACATTAAATCACCGGCTTATCGTTGAACTGTTAGTTATACAACAAGGGAATTGCTTTCTCGAATTAGACATCACGTAGCTTGAATGACTTTTCGGCTATGAATCTTCGCTGTCTGTTAATGATCCTGTCGGTGGTGAAAAGTCTTTCGCTGTTAATCACAGCGTGAATAATCCACTTGAGTTCTTTATTATCCTACGCTCTCAAGGTTTTAAAAATGACGATAAATCATTTATCAATGTCGGTGCATCTATCGTGTTTCGTGTTCTTACCGAAACGAGAACTTGAAATCTATAATTCAAATATTTAAAAGCCATAATGTACAATAGAATTTCGACCTTGAATTTTTAATAATTCTTAGTATGTGATTTTCGTATTTTTAATTTGAATTTTCAACTGGCTATCACAGGCGACAAAAATAATTTTCTTGTTACATTTAAGACAGATTATTCGATTTTATAATAGGCATTTAACTCTAGTTTTGTTTTTTATGTCAGAAATATCATTGACAGTGTTTCGTCATATAAAATACAAAACCATATAAGATTAAACTAGAACTAAATATTCTACAATTAAGTGATTTAATTCAAACTTTCTCATGTTGTCTACGATTCAATACCAGTTGGAAATTAATACTTTTTTAGCTGCATTCGATTCAGTTCTTCGATTTTTCAATTTTTAATTATCAATTCGCGTTTCAAGCTCGTAATTTGTAATTTTTAGTTTTCAATTTGCGGTTATTGCAAACCGTAAATGTTCTCGGTTCGATTTAGTATGGTTTTGTATTTACCTTGTTTCATTTGTCACTCATTTTTTGTCTTTCCTTCGTATCTTTTTTTCTATTATAAATTGAATCAAATTTATCTCCTTTTAGGTTCAAGATTAAAAGTATTATATTTTTGTCTCGTAAATATTCACAAAATGTTAGAAACTTTACAAATATTAGTTAGATCTGATAGATATAAGAATTTAATTCTAATTATTTTTTGTTCATATATGTGACATATTTTTTTACGTGAAAAGCTATTATTTAAATGCATATGTATTCCAGTTTTCGTATATTTAAGTTCATAATATAATAATATTCATCTAGAACATTTTCGCATACTGATTTTCATATTTGTTTCATATTGCAGAATAAACTCGGGAGAACTGTATTTGAAATAATAGTTTCTTAATAATAAATGTGTCAAACTACTATATGATAAATATTATGTACATATGTTTCAATTAATGCTACGTTTTTTATCCGGTCAATGATAGAAATTTAAAACTAGACGAATAATTTTGAGAAGGATGAATTGAGAAGCCGATTATTTTATGAAATAACGTTTACTTGTTAATCGAAAGTTTCTTTTTCAGATAACATCTAAAAGGAGTAGTATACATTAATGGAAAGAAATGCAGTAACAGACCTAGTGTATAAACGTATAATGGTATTAGTATGAAACAAACTCACTGTATTTAATAAATCTATTATTTCCATCAAAATCGATTAACAAATACACATACTCTTAAATGGTAAATAATTTATTTCACCGACTGATAAATAAATCAGTTACAAATAATTTTGACTAAAATTAGCGCGGGACATTTATGATATTCTAAAAATACATAGTGGCAGACGAAAGTATTTTTTTTATTATTTAATTTGTACTTTACACTTTATTCAGTTGGACATTTGGTAAATTTTTCTAGTTTAATTGCTAAATAACATGTGGATAGTTACCCCCAGCAGGATACCATCTTCGAGTTTGACTATCTTATTTCTTTAGTAATTTCTTTTTAGTCTTCTTTCCTTGTATTTTTCTGCGTACCTGTCGATTTCTCCTTTGACCGTTTGTATTTTTAAGTCTTTGCGTATATCGTCGTTTCTGACGTATCATGGAGCGTTGACTATTGTTCTCAGTATCTTCGATTGTAGCGACTCTAGTTTATTTATGTGGCTCATTGCTGCTGTCCCCCATAGCGGTATTCCGTGCGTCCAAATTGGTTTTATTATCGTTTCGTAGATTTTTAGTTTATTTTCTATGCTGAGTTTAGAGTTTCGACTAGTTCGCCAGTACATCTGTCTTCTTTTTATTCGCATTTTCTCTATAATTGATATAGTATGTTGTTTCCATTTGTAAATGGAATTGTAAATTTCCATTGTAAATTGTGTGTCTAAGTGGAATCCTAAGTATTTGCACAGTTAGGATCTTCGTGTAAAATTCATTGCAAATCTGTAAGAAATGTATTCTCTATTTTCTCCATTTTCTATTTAATTTTTTTGTAAAATATAACTGTCGACTCTAAAGTGTAAGTATACCATGAATTCTAAAAGTAGTTATAACAAGAAAAAAAGAATGAAGAACTACACATGAAGCTGCATTTTTAGCGAAACAAAAATTATATTTTATGTAAATATATTTTTATATTTTACATAAATACATTTATATAACCTTAAAATTCTATTTTAAAGATTTAAATAGAGAATCGCATACTTCAGAGATTTGCAAAGAATTCTATACGAAGATCCGGCCTCTAGTGTCAATACTTTTGTTTGACACTATATATATATATATAGTAATATATATAGTAGTATATATAGTAATATATATATATAGTAATATATATATAGTAATATAATATATATATATAATATATATATATAAAATATATATATAAAATATATATATATATTTTACAGATAACTTTAAAAAGTAATTTTAAAACAACATTATTTAACAATTTTGTAAAATATTCCTACGTACATGCTTGCTACGTAATTCAATCACTGACGATTACGATTCGTTTCGTTTTTTTCCATTTGATTCCCTCAAAGCTAGAAAAGAGAAAAAAATGAATCAGATGACGATCGTTGCTCGACCGTTCGATAATCGGTTCTTTTTTTTTTAACTATATTAATTTTAATGAGAAGCGATCGAGTATATATGCAAGTGTATATCTGATAACCCTGAAGATAAGAGGATTAAGAGACTCCCACTAGTTAACGTTAAAAAACGTACGAAATAGTTTAGTCTATACACTGCCAGGTGCAATATGTGTAATAACATGGAATATGAATATTTTCCAGCTTTTGTATTTCATTCTGGAATATGTTTTTCTAACAGTAACGTACATTGCACACATGTACCCGTATGTGTTTAAATGATTCATTAGATTGATTAAATAGCAGCACACAAATATGATGCAAACTTGGTTAAAGGAGTGTTCCTAGAACTTGTATTATAATTTCTTGCTAGTGAATTCTATTGCTTTAGGTAAAAGGTCATTTAAAGAGAGGTAGATGCTAATTAAATAACTTGCACTAACTTTCCTGTTGAATATTCTTGTATTAATTTATGGTTAAGAGTATATTATGTCGACTAATTTTTGCTCTAATTTTTTATTTTAACTTTCCAACAGCTAACCATAAAGTACACTTATGTTCTCTTGATTCCAGTACGTATTTTTTCTGTATTTAATATTTATAATAACGATGTATATATTAGTACGAGAGAGGAAGGTTAATTGAAATTAATTTGCATCGTTGCAAAAACTTATTTTTATTTCATCGATCAAGTAAAATTTTAAAAGATTACGTATAGAAAATCATTTATCATTAAATTTATTACACATCTATTGCTATTAATCAATTCTATTATTATCAAACAAACGAATCAAATACAGGTAGTTTTTTTATTTAAGCAGTAAGAATTGTACTCGAAAAAATAATTTTCAAGTGTTTTAAAAAAATTCGGTATTTAATCTTTTTTTGAATTTCATTTGTAACATGAGGATTATTCTGCTCTGTTCTTTCTTTTTTGCTTTCTATTCTGCAATACTTGCGCTATGTAGGACGCTGCTGCGAATTTGTTCGAGACTTTAATTTCGTGACAGGAGCCGGAAGCAAACGTTTCGAACATTGTACTAAATTAGTTCGCGTTTGAACGATTGGCGTTTGTTCTGTTTTTTTGTTAGTTCAATCTTTAAGAAAGTTGTTTCGTGGAAAGAGTGATTTTTGTATAAAAGTAATTTTAATTTATAATTCCCCACAAATCCAATCAAATTTGTAATTTGGTAAACTTTTTATTCACTTTCTTTTCATTTAATTGACAAACACAAGTTTCATTTTGTTGTGCAATCAAATATTTATATAAGTGATTCAAATTTTATATAGTTAAAGAAATTTATCAAACACCCTATAACTATGCTATCTATTATTTTCAGAGAATAATTTCTATATCATAAATAATCGCATATGGCAATGGTTATTGTATTTGTACATTTTTGAAAAAGTTTGGTACATTTTCAGGGCTAATTTTATATTCAGTGCAACATAATCTTTTAAAATTAATATTACAAGTTAGATTTGTTTCATTCAAAATGAGTATTTTCACATTTTATATTGCAAGTTTTAATTTTATTTGAGAGTAAAGAAGAATGAAAAAGATAATATTACATCTCTGTTTTCAGATGCATTTGTGTAATTGCTTTTATAAACTTTTATTTTTAGAAAAAGATTTCTTCTTCTTCTCGTTGATGTGCATATACATAGTTTCTTAGATACTTTTATCAAACAATTTAAATATCATTCAAATGCTTGTATTTAGTGATTCAATAACAATATACCTTATTGAATTAGATACAGTGGTTGTCAAAAGTTTTCGTCCAAAGTATAATTTTACTATATCGTTGAAATAGAAAAAGCATATCCAAAAATAAAAATCTGACATATTAGGTCGTCCGAAAAGTTTCTTTCGTTTTATAAGGAAATAATGGATGCACAACATTTTTCGTTTTATATTATTTTATCGAATTACGTATGATCCATTTTGTTCCATCAAAGTAAAGATCACAACGTTCGACAGATTAGGTTTCATGTTTGTATAAAGATGAGTCGTTATAAAAGACGTGTCTGTAAAAGAAAGACACTTTTCGGACAACCTAATACAAGTATGGCCATCTTATGCGCCTTATAAAGTACAATATTGTAAAAATGTTTGTAAAAAGAAATTTACTACCATATAGATTACTCCAAGATACAACTATATCTGGCTGGAAATTGTTGGTATAATCAAATTATATATTATTTTAATATTCTCAAGAAACAAATATTTATTTCTATAAGTTTAGCCACTGTAGAAACATGACATAAATAATGCTAATTTTCAAACATTGATAGCAACTTTCTATACTTTTCTATTTACGTACCTGTATCCGCTCTTTAAACAGTCACTCACGAAGGTGAGTACGTTGAAACACTTGTAAAAAGCTTTCATGAATGTATTACATGTGTTATATAAAATATCTTGAAATTTCATTAGCTCTGTGGCGAGACTCGCTTATCACTACAGCTACTGCTAAAGTTTGAAACAAATCTAAAAATGTATACGGAAATTATAAGATATTTAGTGGAAGTGTACCTATATTTCGCAGAGATTACAACAGCATTTAAACAATCTGCTGGCCATTACATTAATAATCCTGAATATTAATTGAGATCATATATACTTATTATATACTTAAGATGTATACTAATGTTCCTTAAGATTCATACCAATATATACTATTGTTCTACCGAATATATGTACGCAGCAAATATCTCGTAACTTCTATATACATTTTTAGATTTGTTTTAAATTTTATCAATACCATCAGGGTAGTCGTATCTCACTATAGTGCTAATGAAATTTCAAAATGTTTTGTATAATTCTTACAATATGTACATAAATGTTTTCTATAGTAAATGTTTAAATGTTTTTTTTTAATTATTTGTTTAAGGTCACATGCAAGGTTATCAATGACCACGTTAAAGAGCGATCAGCGTGGCAAAACGAATCTATAGCGAGTTGTATAAATTAATGTCTCTCAGGAAATCTAGAGCTTTCTTCCCGAAGTCTTCCTTTTGCAGCATGTTGAACGAATTAATTGGATCATGTTTAGATGTAGCGTAGATCTTGAACTTTTCCATTTTTCATTTCTCACTTTAATCTGATATTTTTGAAAATCTTTCTAGGATGTAGATTCATCATTTATCGTAGATGTACTGGAGATAGCCAGGTTAGCTGTTGAGTCAGCTTCCTCGTTACCAGTGACATTAACATGTGGTGGGATCAAAAAATACGAAACATCTTTTTTGGCACACTCGAGTATTGCATACCCATTTCAATAATCTCCCATATCATAGTGTTACTGTTTTTCAAATTTGCTGAAGCTAACACGACGCTTTTGAGATCAGAGAAAGTAACATTATGTTGGAAACTAAGTGATTGCGGATTTTGTCAATACCACCTATTGGGTTGCCAACCCAATAAATTCGTCGTTTATCGATTTTTCTACATACTTGAAAACTTGTAAAACGGCAAATGCTTCAGTGGTGGAAACAGTAAATGTTTGTGGAAGTGGGAATAGCAGCTTATTTTCTGGAATACATACCGCGTATCCAGTTCAATTGCTTTGAGCTTCTCTGTGGTTTGGATATTCGTTAGATAGTTAGCGTATAAAGTTCTGGAAACATTAGGGTCGTTATCTTTATCTATTTCTAGGAATTGATCGATTTTGCAAGGAATATTTACTGTTCATAATACGAGTTGCTATTGTCTTCTTTGTATAGTAGGATTTTCGATTTTGAAGTATTTTTTTTTTAGTTTACCGGCTTAAGTAGTTTAAGAAAGTTTAAATATTTCTGTAAATTAGGCTTTTTCTCAAAATTAACGGTGATTATTGTCTGGGGGTGTCGTAACTTTGTATTTTGAACACTTCTTCTATACCTGCTTTGATTTGGAGAAATCTTGGGTCGAAATTTTCATTACTCGAGTTACTCGCAAAGTTATTGGCAAAGTAGATTGGCAATTTCTGTGGAATCTGTAACAGTTGAGTTGGGAATTTGAGAGCTCGTTTTTTAGTCGTTGATTTTCTTTAATCCATTCCGCGTTTCATCTCATGGAGCGTTTTCTATTAACGAAGAGATATTCTTCATTCACGAGTTTCTTTTACCTTGCTTATGTCTTTCCTCTGTTTCAACTCCGCTAAATTTGTATCGCTATTATGCTCTTTACATACGTCGAAAGTGTGTTTCTCTTCTTTTATCGCGTTCTGACATTCTTCTTTTCACCATGGAAGGCTGTTTTTCTTCACGATATTTGACGCTTTAGAAAGAAATTTTTGTTGCATCATCGATTACTAATTCCTCGAACTCTTCCGCTATTTGGTTCACTTTCCTACAATTCGAGGAGTTAGGACATTGTAACATTGAAAGATCTTGAGTAATTCGTAGCGGCATAGTGATCAATCAGCTCTTTTGAATTTCCCTCTTGGCTGGATTATAAAATCTGGCAAAGTGATTTCTATTGTGTAAATCGGTTGAAGTTGAGTATTCAATGATGTTGAGAAGGCTGGGGTTACAAAAGGCTAAATCCATTGAGCTGAAAGAGCCATTTGGCATGTCGAAATGAGTGTATTCGATAATGTTTAACAAGCTGATCTTTGATTTGAGTAGTTTGTTTTCTATTATTTTTCCTCTGGTATCTGTATTTGTGCAACTCCGCATCGTATTACGGCTGCTGAAATTTCTTATTAATAAAAATGATTTAGAAAGTTACTGTATACTCGACTAGCTCAGCTTCTTCGAGTTGATGATCGTTGGGGATATGGGCATTGCAGATACAAATTTCTCGTTGATGCGAGATAACTGAAACGTTAATTGCTTCAATATCGATGTTAAGCGGATTTAATTTAATTTCTGTGTAATTGATTTTTTGCTTCAAACAGATTGCAATTCTGTCACTTGCAATCAGAGCACTCGTTCTATTTATTCGAGCTACGTTGAAACTTTTAACGTTTTCATGAATTCGTTTGCTTTGAAATTTGCTTTTTGCAGGCATGGTATACATGATCAGTGATCTTGGAGTAATTTACGTAAGAATTCAAACTGTGTTTTATGGCTATTCACATTTCACTGTAAAATTCTGCTTCGCTTTAAAGATTACTTAGAACAGTGCTGTATTTATGTTCAGTTCGTACATTCGTCTGCTGAGCTCTGGCGACTGTCAGAATATTTTGAAGGAGCCGAAGGGCTCGTTGGAAGATCAGCATTAGTAGGTTTAACTTTTAATTCCTCGTTACTTTAAATTTTTTAATAATTTTCTCTATTTTTGATGATGCGACTTGTGAGCTAGAGATTGAGAAGTGCTAGACATTCTACTTCTTGGCACTGGAAGACCCACATAATTATTCAAGGAAACTTTTAACATTTTACCTGATTTTTCTGGTCTATGTTTAACTGCTTGTAGTACATATTCTATGTTTCGTTCGTTGTTTGTTGTGCTTTAGTAATTTTTTGAATTAATTTAATTTCTTCTTTCTCCGTTTATATCTCAGATCCCTAATTAAGGTTTGCCTAATTAAGTTTCTAGGGGGTTTCTATAGTGTAGCTTAGGTCTTCGATTCGATCCTGTGCTGTGGCTTCAGTCGTCGGTTATTTCCGATCTTACGCGTTTTATCGACTTATGCGAGATCTCAGTATCAGTACTTTTAATTATCTCGTCGCACTTTGTAGCGATTTCTGTTTCTTTTGGTACGTCTGTGTTATCAGTGCTACACATGGACGAGACTGACCTACATGATTTTCATATTCAGAGGTCATTTCGGTGAACCGAAGGGGAAAACTTATGTCAAAAGATTGTAGATTGCTGTAATTTACTAATATTCGCTATATACAGTGGCTCACGAAAGTATTCGAACACTTACATATGCAAACTTGAATGACCGAAATAATGTACATTAGAGTAATTTGCTTAGACAAGCAGATGTCAATAGGAAGATGGAAGTCTTAAGATTGTGTCAATAAAATTTGAAAAAGATTCAACAACGTAGATAGGAGTTATGATACGTTTATTAGTTTTCATTAGTTGGACCACCTTTAGCAGCAATAGTGTGTCTTAATCGACGTTCCATACTGTAAACCAATGATTTTGTAAAATTCCATCAATAAGTATTAAATTTCCGGTGCCACTGACAGCCATGCACCCCTACACCATGACCGATCCATCTCTGTGTTTCACGGCTTCATGTAGATATCGAATTTCCAATTCTGTATTTGATTTTCTTCACACATAATTTTGACCATCCTAGCCAAAAATGTTAAATTTTGACTCGTCCGAAAACATGATTTTGTCCCAAAAAGAATTATCTTTATTAATATAGGTTTTTGCGAAAGTCTTTTTTATGATTTACCGCATTAATATATGATTTGTTTTCCGGTACTCTGCCATGAAAATCATTGCTTCGTAGGATTCGTCGACATAATTCCGGGTGAACTTCTTTATGAAACATATCAGCTACCATACTTGTGAGTTGAGGAACGGATAGTAGGATTTTTTTTTTAATTCGCGAATAATAACTTTCTCCTCTCTTCCAGTAAATTTCTAGTTCGACCTGATCGAGCTTTGTTTGCAAGTGTTCCCTCATTCTTTCACTTTTTTATGATATAATGTATTGTAGACTTACTTCTGTTCACAATTCCGGCAATCTCGTTATACGATTTCCCGTCCTCATGTAATCGGATACTATTTCTGTTTCACATTTCTTTGTTTCAGACATTTTGGTATTCGTTTTAAATACTATTGTGCACACTTTTACGGTACTGTTACTGAAACGATATCCTAACATCAAGTGAACGTACCAATATTTTCATTTAGCAATGATATTTACATTCGGTGCAAAGGAAGATGAAAAACTATCATTTTATTACAGCCTTCGAATACTTCTGTGAGACGCTTATCATGAATGTTCCTAATAAATGTATCATAACTCCTGTCTATATTATTGAATCGTTTTCAAATTTTACTGATGTAATCTTCAGACTTTCCCGTCACTATGGATAGCAAATTGTTTTAACAAATTAGTTTAGTACACTTCATTTTATTAATTGGAATTTGTAAGTGTAAGCGTTCGAATACTTTCGTCAGCCACTGTATGTATTCATATGGGCTTCACAGTTACATAAATCCTCACAAATAAAACGAATTCGGTTAAACGAGTGTACGGTGGTCGCATTCACTTCATGCACATTTATTGGTAAACATGTTCGCTAACTATCGTCTTTGACCGATCTCAAATACTCTTGTGAGCTACTTTACCTTTCATTTAATTTCATTTCATTTAATAAAATTTAATTCATTTACATTTCATTTACTTCATCAAGTATATTTAATAAAATATATTTGTCGTAATTAGTGGATGTTTATGCATTTATGGGAAACTTAAAGCAGCAAAAATGCACGGATAGCACGTAATAGGTAAAAATATTTAAAATATCAAAAGTTTAGTGTATCTAAAATATCACAAGTTTTTGCATTCAGAATCTATTGAATCTATTAGGTCGCCCGAAAAGTTTTTTTCATTCTATAAGGAAATAATAAATGCACAACATTTTCCGTTTTGTTCTATCAAAATAAAGATCACTACCTTCGACAGATTAGGTTTCATGACGGTATAAAGATGCATCGTTGTAAAAGACGTGTCTGTAAAAGAAAGACACTTTTCGGACAACCTAATATATAACCGGTGTGTCCATAAAATTTGCTTAGAGATTCGCGATTTAGTCCTGATTGAGGATTAATCGTGCTAACCGGAAATCATAGTAGCGCTCTGTTCTAGAGAAGTCTGAACGTTAGACAAGCCAAATAATGGCACTTCCACTTAAACGTTTAAAAAGCGAGTTCGAGTGCAAGAATCTCTTTGAGAAAGTCTCACTTTCTATCAAACTATTCCTCGAGGAACTTGGAAGCGCAAAAGGCGACAGGCATCCACCTTATATTTCCTTTTTCTTTCGAACGATGCGTATAGAATTCCTATTGAAAACTTTCCTTCTTTCGTTCGCGGACGAATCTCGTCGCTTTTTCCCTTGCGTTTGTATCGTGAACATCACAATGGGAGATAGTTGGATGGAAAATAACAAAGTTGTCCTCGGACAATAACGCAAACGTTCAGTAGCCTGGCGATTGTCGAAGAAATAACATTTTCTGTTCAGAATTAAAAACATCTATGTATCGATTTTTCTTTTCTTCGATACAAAAGCTTTTTGTATCGACTGTTTGCCGTAAATCGTTAAAAACAGCACGATTATTGTTCACGAAAGAAAGGAATTTTATGGTGAAAATCGAGCGTCCGTTCGTAAGAATCTACATAGAGTTAAATATTACAGGAAAGCTGTAAGCAAAATTCACGTTCTCGTCGTTAAACATTGGTATAAATCAAATCAATCGACCTTTCGTATAAATTAAATCGCACCTTAACGGGTTATACCACAAATTACATATAGACACCTTGTATATTACTCTTAACCACTTTCTTTTTATAGATCTTCCGAATTTGAATATAAATCGTTATAAACTTTGTACACGAATTAAAAAATGCTTATGATATGTAAACAACTGAAATGTACCTGCAATGGAGCAGTGTGTTTCAAGGTTTAACAGCCAAATTTTTTCAGCGCATTCTATGGTTATAATTCAATAAGAAACCGTTATATAAACATAAGTTATTTAAAGCTTCAACCACGCCAGTCAAATTGTCTGGTTTTACAATTTTATTTTAAAATTCCTACTTCACGTTATATTTTTTCTGTAATGATGTAAAGACTTTCGCAACGATAGTCAAAAGTCAAAAGTCAAAAGAATAATATAAAGAATTTTATTTTATTTTTTATGTATTTCAACTGAAAATAATTTTGTATCAAGGCTATTTATATCAATACCAGTCAAAATGACTGGTTCTACAATTTTACAAATGTGTCAACTCTCGTTTAGGGATCATGGTCCCAGATGGATTAATAATACCAAAAATGTACCACATGACATGGAATTCTTTCTGTAAGAAAGTAATAAAGCAATAAATATATAAATATTCTATTATTACGTATTTTTTAAAGACTAGTCATTTTAGCTTTGGTAGAAATAGCTTCGTGCTAACTATCGGTAGTTGTAGTGTTAACTGGAATTTCCTTCATAACACTAGTCGGCTCTTGCTACTTTGCACCATAATCGCAATAACCGTTTTAAAACCGTATTCCATATGTAGATATTAAAACAACGGTTCTTACGTATTTTCTTACGTGCAGCACTGTAGCAATAAGTATTCTAACAAGAATAAAAGCATCAATTTTTTACTACTATTGTTATATTTTTGTTTTTCGGTGCAACGGCCTTGAAAAGGAAACTTGGTTGGTTTGGCTCCCGGAAATAAAATTAAACCGACGAGAAAATTACATGGAGCCTAAAACTAATGCTTATTTATTGCCATCCCGCCCCATTGCACTTGCCTATTTTTGCCTGTTATTTCTTCCCTTCCCAAGCTCAATAACAGCAGCTCTAATTCTAACTATCGCCTGCAACTGACTCCGGTATCTCTGGCCTCTTCTTTCGTTCTCCATTCGACATGCTCAGCCATTCTGTCCTCTCTTTTGAACTCTTATCGCTTAAAATCTCATCAATTCTTTACACTTCCTTCTGCGAACCCGCTGCGCCACTCAATCTTTTAGGTATTATAAAACAATTATAGTAAAAGATCTTTTCCAGACTATTGAGAGAACTGGAAAGAAATCGGTGATTGATATATCTGTTTTTAAAGGTTCGAGCTTAGGTTGTTTTCTTTGGAAATAAAAGATACTAAATATTTAGATAATTGTTTTATAAGACTACGTATATCTCACTGTATGTGCAAAAACACTGGCGACTTTTTCATATACAGCAAGCGTACTCGCGCATATGTAGGCTGGAAAGGGTTAAAAGTTGTAATAAAAGTGAACAAAAGCTGCACTCTCGTTTTTAATTCGTGTCATTGGAGTTTGAAATGCGCAAAATTTTGAGAAAGAAAGATATATCAAATTATGCATATACCGTGAAAATGTGGGATGAATTCATTCAAAGAGTAAATCGGTGCATCGAGACGAAACAAAGTCAAAATGAACTTACCTGCAGAAACGAAACCAATTTTTTTTCATTGAAATGGAACATTAACAGCTGGTGGTTTCTGTTAACGATTATGTTGAATTAAACGAAGAAAAGAACACTTGTCGTGTATCTGGCATAGTGAACGAATGTTCTTACTGTTTCTATTCAAACATTTTCACGAAACTTTAAGCGATCTGTTTATACAACATTTTGCGTTTAATTATACTCATAAAACTGAAATTCAAACGTTAAATCTATGTGATACAAAACCTGTATTCTGATGTTGTACAATGATAATTAAAATATGAAAGTTTTATGACTTTGTTTTCGTAATACTACGCACATTTGGTCGCATAATCGTCCGAAAAGAGAAGTACGCGTGAATTTCGAAGCTTTTGAGGTTCGTCAGCTTATAGAAGAACAATTCGCCTTTTCAATGCGATGTTGAAAAATTGGATTTTGGCCACGAAAGGTTGTACCATGGTGCGACGCTTAGGTTCGCGTCCTTCTCGTGCTCCCTTTTGTCGTTTTCATTTTCACAGGGGCGAAACGTTGGGCATCCGCAGAAAGTAGCGTGGAAGAACAATTAGGGGAACGATAAATTTCCAGCTGTGCCATGAGCTTTATTGTTTTCCGTCCCGTGACAAATGATCCACGAGTGCCTCCCTTAATTCATCATTATCATTCGGTTTACTAAACATCGTCCTGTGTCGGAGCAGATCCTCGAGGACAAAACGAAATAAGACCTATCAATACTTGCCAACCTGAACGTAGAATGATGGATAATGAATGTTGATATTTTTGTCGAGATAAACGTATTAAAGCAGATGGAGTCGTGCAATGAATAATTCTGTATCGAGGTCGTTGAATAATTTATTAGACAACAAATCGTGAAAAACGATTATCTTTGTCTGTTTTATTCCCATGGCACGTTCAAGTGGTGAGAACGATATGTTAGATCAAGTTGACTTGGAAATAGTCGGCTTAACGAAGTAGCTTGTAATGTTTTAAAATCTGTTTGAAAAATGTTCATCGTTTTGCTGCCAAACTTGTTAATATTACGCAAAGGTATTCGGTAGTTTAATTAGAAAATTTGATGAGATAATAAAGGACATGTATAGTGTGCCGATAAAAATGTATCTCGAGACTTGTACAAAATTTGTTTAATAATATTATACGGTTGAAAATTTTGCAAGAAGGCCCACGTGTAAGTAATATCTTAAAATAAAGCTGTGTGATATACCGGTAAATGTAGCCGATCTATTTTTACGCTTTATCGAACGAAAAATCAATCCATTGTATTCCATTGTTATATATAGTACTTTTATTATACTCTTTTCAAAATTCTCTTGCTACTTTTACTCGCAAAATATGCAAGCATCATTTAACGAAATAAGACCAGCCACACCTCGTGCACCGCACGAGCAATACAATTTCCCAACTACCAGGCGGTTCTTTTCATTACAACAATTTACATGTTTCGGTTTTTATCGCGAACGAGTGGGCGGTCGTTGATTTTCCTACTCGCGCGAAATTTCGCGAAAACGAGGATTTTCCAGCTGTCGTTCCCCCGTCCTCGATGCTAATTGCAAATTGTACGTGGCCGGCGCTGGCGGTATAATTTGCCCTTTAAAGGACGTAATACAGGAACAAAGCGGACGCACGCGCGTGCGTTTTGTCCACGTTAAGGTTCTCTTGAAATACGCTCGAGGCGTAAATAAATGGTGACAGATGATATTTGGGAAAGAATTTATGAAATGCAGCCTGCGTCCCGTGCATTTCCGGGTTATTAATGCTGATTTTCACGAGTGCGTTCTCGTCCCTTTCCCACCTTTTCTCTTCTTTCTCTTTTCTCTGCTTCCGCTGTCGCGTCCGTTTGATTTACGTCGTGCATTCGAAGCGTTTTACGGGAAATCCGAATTTTTCAAATTAACCGCGCGCTCTGTCGCCTGCATGCAGTTTACTGTAATTACACGTTGCTGCCCGACGAATTAGCGTTACAGTGCAAATTCAAGAGACAAGCTCGCAAAATAGAACGCAGTGTATTTTCAACGTGATATTTTTGCATTTTCTAATCGTTCGTCTGCAATTGATATAATCACCGCTCAAAAGTGTTAGGGCGATAACTGTGTTTGCTGAAAAATTGTACAAAATTTAGTACAGCTAGGGGCGAAGGTATTCGCACAGTTTGAAATTGTAGAAATAAAAGATTTTCTGTTTTGTTAAGTATATTCAATTTCTGTACAGCTATAGTATCTATTATAATATACGATTATGTATGTGTATCTGAACATATTTAATAATATAGGCAATTATAATAATAATGTAGATATAATATAGATAAATAAACTAATATATATTTCTAGATTCCAATTATACGAATACGTTTGTTTATCTCTGCATAAATGAATTGTTATTAACATAAACCAATTATGTTAATATGCATATGTATTTCATTAAATTTTGCCTTGCGGCTACGAAACGAGATTGATTCACGTCACAGATGAATTATACTAATAATTAATTTAATAATTCATTCGAATCGATATTTTGTATGTTAAACTGAGAATACGCTACTGATATATTAAAAATTCATTCAAACAATTCATACTGTTTAAAGAGCATAATCTAATATTATTAAGTTAAATATTAAAGTTTTATTAGCGATACGTAAGAGATATCTGAAGACTTTTGAGCAGAAATCTTTATTTTTTTAAATATTCGATCGAGTAATAAACTCGTTCGGCTGTCAAAAGTGTGTACGTTTCGAAGAATGTGTCTGATAAAACTTGTTTCAGAAAGGTCAGAATACGTATTTTTACATATTTTGATGAAAAGTATAGTAAAACTTCGATTATCCGGACCAAAACACGGATATTCAAATAATCGAATAACTCTGTATAATTTGTTGAAAGAAGAATATCATAAAAATATATTGTGAAATATTTCGTAGATGTGTACAGATCTGAACAAACCGGCCAGAAAATTACTGGACGCCACAGAAGAATGCGAAAAATTAAACAGTTCTCTCTTTACATCTACGGATTTAGCGACATAAGTTAAATAATGTAAAAAACATCACCTGGAGTACTCACATTCGTGTCAATTTGAGTCATCACAGTTTATGCTGATTATCATTGTGTGATGATATTAGATCGTTCGAAAAGTTTCTTTCGTTTTATAAGGAAATGATGGATGCACATTTTTCGTTTTATATTATTTTATCGAATTACGTATGATCCATTTTGTTCTAATAAAATAAAGATCACAACGTTCGACAGATCAGGTTTCATGTTTGTATAAAGATGTGCCGTTATAAAAGACGTGTCTGTAAAAGAAAGACACTTTTCGGACAACCGTATACATTACAATAAAGACACGTACATGTACATTAGTATTACAGTACACAAATAGAGAAGCTTTTCGGTCAAAATTGAATAATTTTTTTTCAGTGTCTCTCAATTTTTTTCAGCTGCCATTGAGCAATTTGCTTTAATGTTATTATTTCAGCAGCCGTACTCTCCCTTTGTGCTCCAAATCACCTGAAACTCGTTTCCAATAGAATCTAATCTGCATATGTATATACAGCTCCGTTCAAAGATCTTGGTCAAAGATTATTACATTTGCCTCGAAATTGAAAAAAATTTCGAATAAATTATATTCTAACGATTCACTTCACTTGATACTTGATGTGTTGAAAAAAGTATACGTTACTAACGTATTAATAATTTTATTAAAAAATGCATGTTAAAATTTATGGTCTGCGCATGACAAAGTAAAGGAAAAATTTTTATGTTTATCGCCTAATGCCATAAAAGATACGAGCACAAAGGATAGCAATAGTAAAAACGTGAAACTAATTTGAAAGTTTTCTAAGCTTTTCTTCCATCTAGCGTTTATTCGTTTGTTTTACTGTTTACCACCCTGTTCATCTTTATTATGAAACAATTGTGTTAATAATGCATGTAAACATTGAAATGCTAAAAACGTTTCTAAATAGGATTTACTATGTTTTAATGATTGAAGTCAACGAGACTTTCTTTCTCATTCAACACGTGTTTGCCTAAAACGTGTACTGGATAATAAAATGTGCATGAATAAACGATATTAATAAATAACATCAACTTTGGAAATATTTGAATCTGAAAATAATAAACGAAAAAGAAACCTGTCTGGATTTAGAATATGAATAATAGGGATGATCGTTCGATATAGGGAATTTTAAGAAAACATTCATTTTTTTATGATAATTATTTTATACCGCAGAAACAATAATATCAGCAACATTAGATTTCCACAAATTGTTCAATATGTCAAATATTACCTATTGGACTATTCAACGGGATTATTCTAATATTAGTAAAAGTAATATTAGTAATAAGTAAAAGTTATCACAAAAGAAATTTTTTTTTTTTAAAGGGCGACGAAGGAAAGCTTTTCTAACTTTTCCAGTCCGACTTTGATTATCGTGCTATAGAAATAATAATTTTTGTTCGGAAATTTTCAAATAATTTAAAATTCAAGAGTCAGAAGCGTCGAAAGATGTAAGAATTTGTAGATTTTAGACCGAAAGTCGTGAAAATTGTGACTTTCATCATTTTTTTATATTTGCAGCTTGTAGCAATGTTAATCAATTTCGGTGGAACCTTCAGTATGTATACTTTTTTCTTCGCCATTCCGACCAATTACAATTTTTTCAAAATTATTTTATACGTTATCTAATAAATAATCCTTGTAACTTCCAACAAAAAAAAAGAGAAAAGTCGTTTGGTTCAATTATTAAAAAGTTATTTAATTTTAAAAACTTGCTCGTCACTACAATTAATAATTCACTATTATTCTGCAAAAATCCTACAGATACTTCTTATAACTATTAATTATTTTTCAAGTAATCTAGTTCAATTATACGTCCTAAATAATATTTGTGTATGTCATATAAAGAAAGATGAAAAGCTTTTTATGTATCTGTCTCGCTTAATTTTATAGATTTATCTTTAGAAATATTTCATGAGAACATTTGCATATCTCTGGTAAAATATCCTACTGAATCTAATACGTTTATTTACACTTTAAACCATCTAAATGATCGTCCCTTGGTACCATAAATGGTTGAAGGTGAAAATGCTTGTATATTTCAATGTCGTATATTTATACAACCTCTATCACATTTTTATCGTTTCCTAGTTCTTAAAATGTCTTGCTTCGCTTTCACAGTATCATACGTCTCCTCTTTGATGTCATTATATATATTTTACATATAAAATGTGTTAAAATTTTCACACTACCGATTTCTATGGTATTTCCAAAAATTCGACATATATAGTAGAATATTAATAATAATATCGATATACGATATCAGTAATAATAATTATAATAACGATAATATAATCAAAATACGTATGCTAATAAAATGGTGAAGGAGAGATACATGTACAGACATTCATATAATAGAACGTTCAGGTAGTAGGATATTCCAATAATGGAACGTTTAGATAATGGGTATTCAAATAATGAAGTTACTACAATTCATATTTTAACGTTACTAATGATAATGTCTGCCAGTCAAGTTTAATTTGATATATTACAGTGACAGATGAAAATGTAAATGTTCAATAGGTACGTTAGAAATGGTCGATAAAATTAGGTATGAAACACGAAGAAATGCTTGTATATTTTAATTTGTAATAATTTAATGCATTACCAAATTCGTATAATCACCGAATTAGAAGTCAGTGGAATTCAACCAATGTTAGTTAAATTGATTTCAATTCTTGCAAACGTAAATATGATATAATTTGTTGTTAACGGGAATGAAACGAAATATAAAAAGGTAGAAAATTTCTAAATCAAAAAATTATTATGTCCAAGAGATTGGTAACGCGAGTGACGAATTAATTCGTTTTTCACGATTAACAATTAATCGAAGCAATAATGTTTAATGGTAATCAATTAACGTTTACATTACGTTCAAGCAACTTATGCATAATTGCGAGTATTGCTATTAATTTTCGTCTTTAATTATTGACAGTAATAATTCAAGTTTTACCTTCTGAAGTTAATACATATAGAAAATATTTCAATTTTTATTATCAAATTAAACGTGAAATTTTAAATAGATACTATGTAGTAGGTATATTAGAATGTTGTTTAATAACATTTAGACAATTCTCTTCAAATATAAAATATGGTAAAAGATATAAAATTGGTACATGCTTGTAAATTACAAAAACTGTAAAATAATGTGTATTATCTAAGAAATCTACCCGTTTTGTAGATCTGTTTGAATCTAACAACATTTTTTTATTTCAAAATATCAGCAAGATATTTCAAGCTCCGAATATTCATACGTATGTGTACTATATCTCTTGATATATGAAATTTTCATTGCCCATAAAGAATCGCGCGATATCCCAAGAAAGACATTAAATCCCAGTTCACAAAGGAGCCACGCCCTTGAAATAAACTCAGTTCTTATCACGGTTGATACGTATACACGTATTTAGGGATTGTCACTTCCATTATCTCAATATTTTTCCATAATTCTAAACTTATCATTAAATTATCGATATTGCAGTGTAACGCTTTTAGAAACGATCATAGCTGATCGCTATATCGAGCGAGTACGACTAACACCGAGATATAGATACATGAAAAATCATTCTACATATCTAAATGTTTCTCATTTCTTTATTTGTTGTAAGATAAAATGAAACTACGTAAACTTCTTCGCATCACTGTACATACTTATCGTTTACGAGTAAGACCGGTCGGTTAGTAAATCCGCGAATACCTGGTATTTTCAGTTTTATTTCTAAGTCCTCGATTGCTTTGTCACCAAACAAAGCTAATAAAATTTCAAACTAGTTAACAGTTAGCGCAATATCACATAGCATATTCGTAAAGGCTTTCTATGATCAACGTTCAAATTTGTTCGTGAATTCATCGTAGATCATTATTTATAATATAGATTTCAGTATGTGGTAAGGTTTTGACTAACAGGCACGCGACTTTTATGTTGAAAGTACAAAATATTGACGCAGGTTGTTTTTATTATGAACCTGTGAATTAGGATATAGTACAGTAATAGGATCGTAAATTCAGGAAGTAACAACGGACCGCAGGCTCAGCGAAGCCCTCTCTTGTTTCCGAGCAAAGTGGGATCAGCAGGCTTAAAAAGTGAATCGCGGGTTTTATATCCGTCTGCACAGGCTTAAATGGACCCCTCAACGCCGGATAAAATAATCCATGGACGTATAACCGTATGTTTAAACCGGCTCTCTCGGTAGACCGACGTTAAAACAGCGATTCTCATGGGGGCGTGAAAGCGACTCCGGCGCGCTACTACCTTCAACTTAAGAGGATGATTCGTTAGGGAAACTCCGCTATAATTTCCGGCTAAACGTTCGTTCTCCTTGCCGCTCGCGTGCGGACTCGTAAGTAACGCGTTTAGGACACAGCTGAGCGATATTTTTATTCGGATAACAGAGCAGGGATAAAAATAAGGAATAAAATTCTATTGGCCATTCTATTTGCCAATTCTAACGAACAATCCAATCATGGACATATCCAATCGAATCGAAGGGTTGGATGTAAAAACAATTTATCCCCGCTTTTACTAATTTTACAGGAACACGTATTTTAGAGAAAGTTGTTTAAGAAGTTACAAAATGATATTACAAAATATCTTCTCCTGTCAATATATTAATCGTAGCTTATCCGTTATACAAGTGTATTCTGTTTTGTAGGAAAATTTTCAATTTCTCCTGCTCATAGAGCAGTAGACTTCGGGTAGAGCCAGCTGGTTCTTGCAAATTTGATTAATACCAGATTTTCTGTAATTATTTGCATTCCGTGTTTCAATGTATTCTATATTTATTAATATTTTAAACGAGTATATTACACAAGGAATATGACGTTACAAATATCACATTACTTCAATCGTAGGTTACAGAAATTTTAGGTAGGTACGAATGTTTGTCTGTCCACTATTGTTACTACCGTTATTATCCACTCGTGACTCCATTCTCAGTTGAATGTCTGGCTACGTTGTTGTAATGCTACTTGTCACTAGGATGTACATAGCGTTCGCCAAGTGTCATTACGTCCCGCAATTTCGCAGTTCCGTATATTTTGAAATGGATAGCTGCTCTTTATTTACAACAATAATATTCCTATTAAGAGATTTTCCAAGCGCTTCTTTGTACAGTTCTCGCACTAAAATTACGACGAATACTATACCCATGTGACTGCTTGCTCACTATAGCGCGAAAGGAAATTATTGGAGCTACTTGATTCTCGTATCCAACCCTTCAATTTATCCGAAGAAGAATTTGTTCATATAAGAAATTACTCGTGTGTGAACTGACCTTGATAAAACTTTCTTCGAATAATTGATTCTTGTAAGGTGACGAAAATATTCGAACATGCGTTAACTTCTTTTATCAATATATTATGTGTTTTAAACATTTCCCATTGGTGTTGTGATAAAACAGCGCTATCATGATTTATATTGGTCAAATTTGAAACAAATCTGGAAATATATATGGAAGTTGCAAGATAATTAATACAAGTATACATATATTTAGCATACGTTATAACGTATGTATGTATGTATATATATGTATACTAATTAATAAGGCTCAATATTCATTGGGACCGTATTTACCATTTATTATGTACTTTCTTACTTTTTACTAAATATATGTTTGCAATGCATATCGTGTAATTTCTATATATATTTCCAGATTGGTTTCAAATTGCATCTGTTATTAATGCAATCATGATAGCCACGTCTCGTTACAGCGCTAATGAAATTTCAAAATGGTTCATATAATACATGCGATATGGACATAAATGATCTCTATGATAAATGTAGAAATACAATACTTTCGTGAACTACTGTATCCTATTTGGAGAAGCAACGAAGTATTGAATGTGAAGTATACTTTCAAGATTCATCGTTCAGCTGTGGTAACACTGACTTCTGAAATTAATTCGTTTTCAAATGTTAGATCAGAAAACTTCATCGCTCTTCGATGAATTAATCATTTGGTACATTCGTAGTTGAGGTTGTACTGATCGTGAGCATGTGACTCAATGTACTCATGCAAACTCGCACAAAATTAAGTGAAAAGTTATGGTCATTAGCGACCATAGTTATTCTTATTATTATTCGAACATTGTTGGAGCAAATAAGGAAAATAATTTTTTATCTGTATAATTACTATTCCTCAATAATTATCATACGGATAAAATATTCTACTGAAATCTATTCCAATAATTATCTTGGATAATTAAGACAAATGTTAAAAATTCTGAGTTTCATTTGAAATAATCAATTATTTCATCTTTGTCAGGAAATCTATACTTCTAACGTGACGTAACGTAGGAATATTGATTATTTTAGAAAGCGTCTACCAAATTTACATAATTTCTTTAATTATATAGAGTGGTTGGTAACTGGTGGTACAAGCGGAAAGGGGGTGATCCTACGCGAAAAAAGAAGTCGAAAATATAGAATAAAAATTTTTCGTTCGAGGCTTTGTTTTCGAGAAAATCGACTTTGAATTTTCTCTCGGTACGCGTGCGGTACATTATAACGGATCTCACTGTAGATCGTTGTCTCGATGGAAAAATTAAAAAAAAAAAAAAAATTAAAAATAAAATTTTATTCTATATTTCCGACTTCTTTTTCGCGTAGAATCACCCCCTTTCCGCTTGTACCACCAGTTACCAACCACCCTGTATAATGCGAATACATGACAGTAAATGAAATAAATTACTTCATTCGATAGTCAAATAATAAAAGTTTCAAGAAAGATCGTTTGCTGGTTTAAATAAAGTACCTAATACGTAATTATTTCAAGATATTCTTTTTGCTTTCTTGGGAAGAACAATGAACACGAACGATGCTCGTTTTTGCTCCGAGCCTTTTAATTTCACAGGGATTCTTTCGGATTGACAGTAGACCGGTATTCTCGAAATTACACGTACGATGTACACGAGATTTTATTTCACTTTGTCGTGGTATCGGATTCTATTGATTTTGGGAGTCCCAGTTCCGAGTGTTTTAAATCTAAAATCACGTGTGTAGTGAGAGACTGTGTCAGACAGTAGAACGGTGTCAGTGGTGACCTATATTAAAATCGTGCTTGGTTTTGCGGCGAATTCTGTGCTAAACTGTAATTGTAGCTTCTTGTTTATTAACACATTTAATACGTGCATACGTTTGGGGTCTCAGTTGGCACGTACTTTTACGATATGAAGGCCACAACACCGCAATATGATAGGTCATATTTTTGCTGAGGAAGAGCGTGGTTCTAGGATACAATACAAAGCAGAGCAATTTTGTTTTACCAAAATTGTTTTGCTGTTTTCCCATGTTATGGCTTTTAACTGCGTACAATTTCTGTGCGTTTGCATTCACGTAATTCCTAACTTGTTATATTCTTCTTATAGTTTCCATAACTCTTTTTACAAGATTTTAGATTAATTATTGCTTTAGTAATTTGGGTTAATTGTCGCGTCATTTATAAAACCAGGTTACGTTCCAATATGAGCCGAGCTATTTATATAGTTTGTAATTTATAAGACGTAAGTTAAGATTCAAGAAATTTGAGAAAGTTTCCAGAATTTCATTTAGTTAAATAAGTTTAAATTAATTGATTTATTAATATATTATATTATATATTAATTTATTAATATTATTAAATTAGTTTGATTTAATTGAATTTAATAAAATTTTTAATAAATTTTTTGTGAAGTCTATTTGTTAGCAAATATTATTATAGACATTTAAAGGCAAATCTGTGATGAACGTTTCGTAATGATTAATATTCGATTAATGCTTATTATACATACGATTGAATGTATCTATATGTGGTAGGCGAAAAGAATTTACGAATAATTTGTGAAAATGTAATAATCGCGGAAATGTATTAATGAAACACATTTGTAATTATTTTCGTTTTTTGTTTCCTTTCTCATTGTACACAAATATGTACATATTTAATTGTTTATATGTCTAAAAGCTGTGAATACATTTCCACGTAATGATCTAATAATTAACAATAGAAGAAACATTAAGAATAATATAATTTTCAGATTTTTTGGCCTTAGAGGACCAGGAAAATTACATTACTTCCCATTTGAATTTTTGCACGTAATCTCGTTCAGTTACGATCATTTAATTAGTTACAACGTAATTATTAAAAACAGCTGCGTTTCTGCATTTAATTACTTCGTTTTAAATTTCCTCGATAATATAATTAAATAATAGCAAGGAACAACGATTAAAATATATCCAAACAACATAATTTTCAGAAATACGATGTTCACGTAATCGCATATGTCTAGTGTCGAAATAAAACTTCAGATACACATGTTCCCAATAATAAACATTTCTTTTTTCCATGAAAATCATCTCATCCTGTTTAAGAACAACAAACTCATGTTTGTTATCGCTCGCGAAGTTAATTTCTGCAAAAACATAATTGCTTAGTAAATATCGCTTTCCGATGAAATCTTGTTTCAGTCGCGCGAAAATACAGTGATAAAATATCGAATCGCGAATATCGAAATATCGGATCAGAAAATTTCAATCCATCGTTATTCACTAGTGTGATGATATTTTAAAAGCGATTACGAATCCATTGTCATTAGTACTAGTTAATAGTAATTAGTAAGGAGTTTATGATCCTATATTTTGCTCGTTTTAGTCACAAAATACGCTACCATCGTGTTGCAGAGGAATTTGAAACACCTTATGTCCGCAATCCCATATAATTTCGCGAATAAACTGCAAATTTTTATATATCTATGGAAAATTTAAAAGTGCAGAAATGTAAAAGCACGCGCAATATACAGAAACAAAGAAATGTTCGAAGCGAAGTATTGGGTTGGCAACTAAGTGATTGCCGGTTTTGTCATTAGGTGGTAATGACAAAATCTGCAATCACTTAGTTGCCAAACCCAATACTTGTTATAACGTTCAACATTTTTACGTAGGTGTATTAATTATGTGTATAGTTAGTCGATGTATGAAATTGCACAAAAATCTGCAGTCTACTAATAGCGCATATTTACGTATTTATGGAGATTTAAGAATTCAAAAATGCGCGCAAAGTGTATATATGTAATATGCAAAAATATATAAAATATTCAAAAGACAGTACTCGTTATTATACCTGGTAGCTGATATATAAGCTTCCTTTAGGATCTATGTCGCCAGTTTTGCTTCTAAAAATATGAAGAGGGGGAAAAAGGGGAAGGAAAAAAAGATCATAAGAAATATTCTGCTCTTATCGTTTAATATTCTTCCATACGAAGTGCATTTTGTTTCGATACTTGACCCATAAAATATCCTTCTTTCTTACTGCCTGTAGACTTCTGCGAAATAACAGCTCGCCTTGTACAAGACAGCACGATGTCCCACTCGTGAAGAAGAAAAGGAGTCGTCTTTAGTGGTTGAATTATGTCCAGGTCACGTCTTCAAAAAGCGGCGGGAACCTTGAAGGATCGACGATATTATGAACGAGCTTGAGATCGATTCGATGCAACAAGCGGAAGAAAATAATATCCGCGATGGTCAGTCTCGTCATATTGCCTCGAATCGTTTCCCTTTTCATCTTTTCAGAGCGCACAATATTCCAGAAATAACATGGAAAGTTCGTGTTCGCAGGAAATATTTGACTTCTCATCGCCACTTTATTGCTACCCTCTTTCTTTCGTTCGAAAGGTCGGCGGATGGTGCTCGATGATTTGAATGACTTTCGGGCCCAATAAATATGTGGGATTTGTGATTCTTGGCAATCGTCAAGAATTTTCAGAATTGTTCTTGTTTCATTGAGTTTTGTTTCATGAGTTGTTCGAAATGTTCGTAGCGAAATTTGGAAAAAATGTGCAATTCATGTATTTTCGTGGAATTAGCATTTTATATCGTCTGTTGACAAATTTGAGAAACTTTTACTCTCTACTACTCTATCTGTACAGATTCACGATTATTTTTTAGAAAATAATTATAATATGTTTCTTGCACATTTAACGGTCATAAATATTCGCGGACTAGTTATTAGTATTTCATTTGTGCCGGCTTTTGCTCGAGTGCAATTTATTTCGTCAAAACGAACCGTTGTTACTGCATTGTTGCAAAGTTGACGCGGAAAAGATTGCTCTTTAAATTCGAGTCTTTCTTGCTGTAGAACGGGAACGTAACCTGCATTTGCATTTAATGCGCCTTTTAATTAGTCGAATGGTCGTGTACAAAAAGCTCATTTGACGGAGGAACATTGGAAAAAATGAAATGCAATTGTTGGATGTAAAAAGTCGCTTGTTCCGAGTGTACGTCGTTTTTCATTTCTGTTAACAATCGCTTCAATGGGATGTAATAGGATGAAATTTGTTTGTCCGGAACAGGTAGAATGTTAATTGTGAATAAAGTGATTTCTATGAAGGAAAATTTATCTTTCTAAATATCATCGTAAAACCTCCTATGAATTGTATCACTGTCTGTTGAATTGCAAAGGACCATTTATTTAAATTGCATGATTCGTTTATTAAGATTTATTAGGAACTCTGAATACATTTAAATACATATGATATCGATATGTGGTATATAAATAATCAGATATAAGATTGTGTCATAAATACGAAATACCCAGTAAAGAAATCATACTGTATTACATAAGAAACGTTTAGTATTATTAATTGATAATATGTTGTGTACTTCGTGTGCGTATTATGTTCAGAAAAAATAGTAGATGTCTGTTGATAATATCCTCCATATGTCGCATAATATACGAGGAAAGCGTGTACGTAAATATCGATGATAATAAATTATAATTTCATATCATTTGCGAAATGGTGGAAAGGGAGCAAGTAAAAAGAAATACATTATACTTCTACTTTTATTTGTGAATATATTACATTTTCAGTGCATTATTCTCGTAATGTCGTAATAAAAATCGTAAATTTACCTGTCATTACTTTATCTGATAAAATTATATTATTTAATAAGAAGAATATTACAATTCCAACAACATTAGCCCTCTTTTAAATTGTAAGGTAATATTATACACGAAGATTATGAAAATCGATTGAAATTTGAAATTATTACACGTAAATGATATTTGATTCGAAATTCTTAAAATGTAATCCTTAAAAATCAACAAAGTCTTTATCGTTAAATTGTTGAATTATGAATATTTTCCTACTTCAAACTCCTTATTTTCAATCGATTTTTTAAAAGATCTATTTCAAACTGATGGTAAGAAAAGTAAGATGGTAAGAAAAGTGGTTAAGAAAACTAACACTGTTCTTAGTCGCACAGATAGCATAATATTATAATTCTAATTTCAATGAAATATTTTTATTTTCTCATTGATAATTTTCCATATCTTAAACTACCTGCTTCAAATTGGTTTCCTGAATTTTACTTCTCTCTGTTGCATCGCTCTTCTAATAAACAGACGATATCATTTGGAGAAATTAGAATTTGTTTGTTTATCTAGATACAGTGTACTAATAACGATAGAGTAATAATAATTTCAATGAAATATTTCTACACTTTATTTTCGAATTTATGAGTATACAGGAGTGTCTTCAGAGTTCTTGGGGATCGTTCGTATGTAAGTTATTGTCGACGCTTTCGAACTCAATTTTCTACTTCATAAACTACGTTGGTAACTTCCTATAGATGTAATCTGTTTCGTAATTTTTAAATTTATTCAGACTAACTTTATATTTCTTAAATGTAAATTATATTCGTAATTAACACGACGATCCTGCAGGATTAGTTTGTCGGTAATTGCATCCGTCGAATACCTGTTAAAGTTGTCGAAAGTTAATTTAGTCCTTGCAAGCTCGACGGAAATTTAATATCTCGGAGATTTATGAACCGTCAACTAAACATTCAATAACGAATATTAAATTTCGATCTTCCATCACGGGCAAGTCACCGTCTTAATTATCTCCTTTGACGAATGAAATCAAAATAATCGTCGCTTAATTGCCCTTTATGAAGTCAACAGTTAGTTGTTTCAAAGCCATAAACTAATTCAATCTTGAAATTAGTGAAATCTAAATACCTTGTTATCCTCATAGATCAGTTTATCGTCCTCAGCTTATTTCCGTATTGCTTTCTCTCTTTTTAATATCTATATCTATATATATATATATATATATATATAGATAAATAATACATGCATGAACCAATTACTCTGAAGGCAGTGGGTCCATTTTTTGAAAAAATTGAGAAACCGAAAATTTCACATATGCCTTAACGTGAACTGTTTATTTATAAGCAGTTTATAATTTAAATGTGAAAACAATAGGGTGATGCCCAAAAGCAATAGGGTGGATCTACGTGAAAAAGGCAAGTCGAAAATATACATAAAAATTGTTCATGTGAGGGTTCATTTGCGAGTTTGTCACGTTTGCTTAAACTTGATTAATTATGGATTAGCTGTGAATGAAGAACCAGCGTGAAAGTAAGTGAAAAATGTAAAATACAGTTGCTCGTTTTGTGCTTTGTTTTCAAGAAGATAGAATTTGAACATGGCTTCCTACAAGCGCGTAATAAATTTTCGAAAATTTATATTTATATAATATTTCATTTTACATTTTTTACCTACTTTCACGCGTAGAATGATATGTAGAATAATAACAAGAAATTATAATAGTATACAGTACGAGTAGCTGTGAATATTCTGATTAAATATTAAGACTTATTATTAGTAATGAATAATTGATTGTCTAAATAGTTTTATGAGCTTCGTGTTTTATTATTTTGTAACTTTTATGTTTTCGGATTTGTTTCAAACATTAGCATGCAGTCGTACGCCATACAAAATATTTTTTACAACACACATAATATAATACATTCAAATTAAATCCCTACGAAGCCCAAATAATTTCACGAAACACTTTATAAGTTTCAATACTCTGTACCAAATACGCTATTACGACAGTAAATAGCTAACATTGTAGCAAACACAGCAACATTTCACTTCTAATCTGTTTCCATTTTATTTATATTACCGCGTGTTTTTTAATATCGTACTTATGAAAGAAAATTCTAAAAATGTGTTTGATATTTTCTTTATCGTTACTTTCTTTAAAACCCCACAATTTTATGAAATTTAAAGAAACTCAGGTATCTATAGCAACGTGAATTATTTCTTTTTAAATCGCGAAAGGTCAATTTGTATCTGCATTTGTATAGTGGACTTCTGGAAAGTATCTATTGTTTTAATACTTTGCTTTGTGCCCTGGTAAAACAACATATAAGTTACCTCATTTATGTCTTTCGATACTGTTGCACTTACGCAACTTGATTACATTATATCATACAAATGTTTGATCCTTCAACCAGGAACAAGGAAGCTTTGCGACACTGTTGAAAGATTCATGTTAGGAATTTTTATATTTTTATATGGATCGATACGAAGTATTGCTCGACCGAATCATTCAGGCACGTGTCCTTTTTCAAAGTCTTGAAGTAAAGTTCTTATTCCTCGCAGTCCTTTTACCGGAACGCGTCCTTACTTTCTTCACTCCGCGACCATTTCTCTCTTTCAGGAATAATATTCCTACTTTTTAAGGCTACTCGACCATGAAGCCTATTAAATTCAAATTATTCGAAGAAATCCAAAAATATTTACTTGTAAGTAAAATGTAAAATAAATAAATGTAAGATATACGTGATTTGATGGCAATAAAAGACGCGGTAATAAAAGAATATTGTCACTTTTTTATTTTCTATAACTAGTACTAATCTTGTTTGTTCGTTACTCGTTACACGGCTATAATGCCGAACAAAATTACATTTATATATTTCATATGTTAAAAAAAAAAAATGCACACTTTATACGCCCTATATATCGCATAGCTTCTTCAGAGCAAACACATAAATACCAAGTTATTAGAACAAGTAATTAAGGACATATAACAGAATCTAGGCGAAGAAATTCAAATATAAACTGACTTTGATTGGACAAAATTATAAAACACTTGGTCCATTTTCCATTCTTTTGGTAGACTTTTGTCAGCAACTGTTCGACTGTGGGTAAACGCAAAAGTGTAAATCCATCGCTTACTTATAATATTAGTGCATTCGTTTAAACGAAGAAGAAGTAATTACTCGAGGGAAAGTGACTCTCATTATCTCATGAGTGACAACTTATTAGATAGTTAGAAAGTGTTGAAAAAAATGAAGCTTATGGAAAAACTAAAAGAGGTTGGGTCTTGTACTAAATCTGAACGCGATAGGCAATTCCGTCTATCTTTCAGATCTTTCAAATTTTAAAGAGACTGCAAGGTAAATCGCCGAAAAAACAGGAATGCAAACACATTTGACAAAATGTTAAACCAACGTGTTCTATAACTAATCGACCAACTACTCTTCGTTTTTCGCTGTTCTCGCGTTTTTCTCGTCGCGCGCGCACTATCGCACGCCTAGAGTCGCTACAATCGAAGATACTGAGAACAATAGTCAACGTCCTATGGTATGTCAGAAACGAGGATATACGCATAAAAATACCAACGGTCAAAGAAGAAATCGACAGGTACGCAGAAAAATACAAGAAAAGAAGACTAAAAAGAAATTATTAAAGAAATAAAATAGTCAAACTCGAAGATGGTATCCTGCTGGGGATAGCCATCCACATGTTATTTAGCAAAATTAAGAAAAATTTACCGAATGTCCAGCTGGACAAATTGTAAAGTACAAATTAAATAATAAAAAAAAAAGCTATTGTACGCTCCGAATAGATAACCTAATAACCGCACTCGCATTCAGATTCAGATTCCACTGTGAAGCGTCTTTACATTGCACGCACGCACATGCACAGTTCGGCTCCCGATCCAACATTTTACACGCGTACCTTTAACGATCGCTTGTCATCGTCATCGAGATGCTCCGAAGGATCGTGGAAATATAAATTACAAGTTCTTTTGTACAAA
Organism: Bombus vosnesenskii; assembly: GCF_011952255.1. Classification (NCBI taxonomy): domain Eukaryota; kingdom Metazoa; phylum Arthropoda; class Insecta; order Hymenoptera; family Apidae; genus Bombus; species Bombus vosnesenskii. The sequence goes on from NW_022882949.1 coordinate 1,867,204, forward strand.
CTTTTATCAAGGAACGATACAATAATCATGCAGAGTTTCGATATTAGCTTGACGTTCTACTTTTTCTGTCCTGTCCTTTTCTTTGGGGTCCTATATTTGTACCAGAATTCTTATATTGGAGAATGTTCTAGTTTACTGTCTTGGGAAGGACAGGGGCGATAAATCAGCGCGGGTAATGTAAATATTTCCGCCTTGATAAGGACCCGATAAGGCGTTCCTCGTATACTTACTTGGAGATTTAGCGAGAGTATGGAAATTTTGAAGAGAAAGAAACGAGATCAGAGTTTGTTTGATGGATCGGATACACAAAATATACAAAAGGTATTTGTATACCGTTGCATTTATTACAGTATTTGCGTAGGTAGCAATTAATTAGGTCTAAGTACGAGTGTATTAAATTTCGAATCATTCAGTAATGCTTTCGAATTACAGGATTTTATTTATTCAGAAATATTAGAAATTAGGCTTTCCGATGATTTCTATCCTAAATGACAAGTTTATTGATAGATGGATCTATTTAGGATGGATTAAACAGGAAACGATGATTATTTAACGTGAACTAAATACAGTAATGTGCTATAACTAAGACGACTAAATGGGTAATTCACAACTCACAACTAATAGCTTACAACTCATAACAACTCGGCAACTCAACTCTCGACTCCTCACAACTTGACTCTTAGTTAACGATTGACTATTAATTCGTCTTTTTCCCTTGAGCATCCCTTTGTCTTTTCTCATACCCCCATCACGTACGCGTTCCGTAACCGTCCGCGATCATGGTCATGTAGGCCTTCTTTCACGTAACTATTCGACTGAAGGACCAACGACGCATTGATTGGCCGCTTGGCCCATTGAAGTTTCCCGACCCTTTCGGTCTGTCAGCACTTAGGCTTTCTCGCGCAACGTTGTTTATAGTTTACACGACATTTTTCAGGCAATTTGTCCACGATACTATTGAGTTGGCAACTAAGTGATTGCGGATTTTGTCATTAGGTGTTATTGACAAAATCCGCAATCACTTAGTTGCCAACCCAATACAATATGATTACAAGAATTTGATATTATGAAAGTGAAACGTAGAACGTAAATAAAACAAAATGCTTAATTGGAAAATAAGGATACTTGCGAAAGTATTTTGTAGCTACTGAGAGGTCGTTAAAGGAGAGCCTTTCTAAACCCTCTCATTCTAAACATTCACTCTCGATACCCGATGGTTACGTGACTTCGAGATATATGCTATCGTTGAATATCTGCTTATTTTCTCCTACATTTTCACTGGCCATACACAAGGCTAAATAACGCCAGTGTAACTGACACCGACGACTCTTAAAAATACGTCGTCACCAGCACGCATATAGAGCGACTTATTATTATAAAAGAATTGAATGTCATAAAAAATGTATTAAAGTAGCGGATACTACACAAAAGTCCATTGCATAAATCAGAAATATTCTACGCTATAACGAAAATATTCGATGATTTAAAAAAAATTAATATCGTAATGTTGTACATCTTCGTAATTTCTTCATACCTCGTTAAATTGCAAGGAACGAGTGGAAGAAGAAATGGCAACTAGAAAAGCTTTAGCTAAAAGATTCAGCAAATTCTTGCGATCCTATAACTTGCGATTCTATAACCGTGATGCTAAAACGCAAAATTCGATAATGTACTGTAACTGAGAAAGTTACAGATTAAATGTTGTTTCTGATGGGTTAATGGATCGGTTAAGGGATCAAGCCTTAACCCGAGATGACTGAAAACATAGCTACGAACAACATTGTATCATTGTAGTCCATGATTGGTGAAACACAAACAATCGAACCCTGTAGTTTATACAGCCACGTTGTTTTCGCTGATAAATTAGCGGAGATCCGTGGTCGTTGAAGAGTCAACGATAATCCCTGGGAGATGTTCGGCGGTCGAAGTCAGAATCGATTCGGTGCAACAAGCGGAAGGAAGTAATAACCAGCGCGAGGGTAAACCGCATCGCACACGTTTCTGCCGCACGACTTCTCTTCTTCTCAGGACCATGTATAACTTCGTGACACGACGTGCACACTACTGGGAAATCGGTTCCTCCGGGGCCGTGGAAAATCAATGCTTGAAGTCTGCTTGCTTCGTGTCAGTGAAGAAACTAAAAGGGGTTGTAACAAAAGGAAAAGGAGCGAAAGCAAGAAAGCAAGAAATATATATATATAAATAGTGGAATTGGGTATGTTTTCAAATGGAAATAACACGGGCTGACACTTGGACAGATTACCTGTCGCCGTGAAAGCTTATCGTTTTCGAATAAAGCAACGTTTTATTGATTCACGCACCGACACTGGCAATCGAGTTTAGAGTTTTATGCGCGACACATCCATCCAGCTGGATTTATGCACCTTTTCACGGTACACACAGTCGTTTGTGTAGACCAGTTTTCGGAGATATCGCGTAGCAACCGTGGAATCCAGCATAGAAGGATAGGAGAAGCTACGGCGTTTTATTTTGCCACGATACGCGGTTCGATTCTTTTTGAGCTATTCGTTTTTGGATTCTGGTCTAGGCTGAATTTATGAGCTTCCTGGGACCACGAGTTTTGTACTGTTTTATACGGTTTCCTGTTGGCGTAGCTGGGGAATTCTACGTACAGTAGTTTCTCTGTGTACGCTGCCCGTGAAAAATTCAGCAGAATTCTTATTTTCCAAGAGCCTTTATAGGTTCATGTACTTGTTCTCCAAACGACGAGTGATACGAGGAAACATTGTAATCTTATAAAATGTAGTTTTATGACTAAGACCGCGGATTTTTTTGCGTCTGTAGGAAATTAGTGTTGAGAATTGTGGATCTTAATCGCTGAAATAAAAGTAAAGGAATACTTATATTACACTTAGAATTTATATTAAAATAGTTTTAGCTTATTTAATGGATGATTTACAGGATCTTCGTCGATATATATTTGGACGCGTTTCAGCACTCTGTTTGTCTCACCATCTTCTATACCACACTACTAACGAAACAATTGCATTCATCTGTTTTTCGACACGCTGTGCACACACATACTTTCATACACTCGTACTCACATACGTGTGTCACTACTACGCGGGTAATCTAATCTAGCATACAAAATTATACATATCCCAATAATTTGGAAATGCAGAAATACAAAATCCACGGAATATGTAAAAATATATAAAATATCTGAAGTGTAGTAGTTTTTGTAGTATTTAACGTATGAAATAACCTCTTATCCAAGCTTCAGTTTTTCAATTGTATTCGGAAAAATATGAATTTGCATAAATATTCGCAGTCTTGTTACGACTGATATTGAAATTGCTGATTGTAAGAGGTAAAGATAATGAACTATCTTATTTTCTATGTTATTTTCTTTCGTAATCCATGAGTATTGGAAGCGAGTGAAGGCTGTTAAAAGTTCAACTGAATTTCGATATATCTTGGTATATTTGTATTTCTGTGTTTTATTGCTGTACAAAGAGGATATAACGATTTTTGTCCACAAGTTAATATCCTTGTTTTCTAATCGCAGTTGGAGAAAGAATAACAAGGGGAATAGTTGAAAAAGTTGAAAATACTTTACAGATTTTTTATACGTGTGTTATAATTTATTTGTGTTTTGAAATGATAAAAGCTTATAAATTATTCATATCGCATATGCATTTAAAGTTAGTTTTATTTAAATAGGTGACGAATCTATAAAAATGACTAGTTTTGAAATTAGTCTGAATTTCTAAGAAACATCAGCTTCAATTCAACAGAAATTGCGAACATACGTTAAAGAAGGAAATACAGAAATAGAAATGTATGTAACATTTTATCTAGTTTCCTTATCATCCTATCATGAAACTATCGTATTATTAGAAGTCTAGACTCTAATCAATATTTGAATTTAGCACAGAGATCAAGATAAGAAGCTGCACGAGATATATAACGATATGCATTACGGTATAACACATAAAAATAAAGATATTGCCACGAAGAGTATGAAATTCATAAACATAATAGAAATTGATATCAATGCACGTGACTGTTAAGGTTTGAAAAATATTAAATATATTATGATAAATTTCTCAACAAATTTTGATATGTCTTTGACGTGTATGATTTTATTTAAGAATCATTAGGAAGTATACAATCCTGTGAGTAACAAATCTTGTTGACGTCGATGCTTACCAACTGATCTACCAATACGACTTAAACTTTCGCAAATTTTGCAAATGCGTGTAGGCAAATCGCGGATACTTCATATTTCATCGAATCATTATTTTCCAGAGAAACAAACATTGAAATGCGATCGTGAACACGTATATACGTTGTACGTCATAGATTCATAACGTAATAGATTCCATCAGAAGTCATTGTAATATATCACGATTGTGTGCACCAGGTTAATATTGACTTCATCGATAAGTTGGATCAGATAAAATAAATAAGATGAATCGAACAAACATACGCTTCCCATCAATTTTATTCCTTTGTTTGTAAACCTCGATGTTGTTAATTCTGAAATTGTCTAGCAACAAATTAAAACCAAAAAATATGTTACGCAAATATATCGTGACAATTTTTATATATGAAACTGAATACGTAGAGGTTTGAAGTAAAAAATACAAATTCACTCCTCTACGTGAATTTTGTACTCGAAGTTTCATATTTTCTCGTTTTTTAAATCATTTCGTAATTTAAATACGAACGTTTCATTATACGATGGTGAACAAAAGTATTTTTATAGCAAAACCAATGGTCTCTTATTCAATTTATTCGTAAAATAACGTTTGAGTTTGAAGTTTACACGAAAATATTTGATCATTTATTACAGAAATCTCGTTATATTTTTATTATATTTTACTTTTATACTGGTTTCGTATATCATACAAATATTCGTACTAAATTGGAAATCCACGCATTTCATACATGCAAATTGTAACATTCGAATATTTTCATTATGGTATTATAATTCCTGCGACCCATAAAATGTGGTTAACGAAAATTTACGAACGTTGTAAGAATATATCGCGTTAAACATTAACTTGACATTTCGGGACCACGACTGGAGTAATATTATCGAGAGTAATTTCGATTTAATTTTATTTCCACGAATATTTTTTAATTGATCTAACTACATTAATTATATATCAAGTGTCAACAGACGATCATGATTTATATTTAGCAGCCATTAATAATTCTATTTCACTGTTGGAGATAGAAAATATCAGTTATTATATCTTGTGATATGGATAACGATTTATGCTACTGTAATTAATGTTCATTGTGCTATATGTATATGTCTTTCGTAGTATTCGCAAAACTCGTGCAAGTTCATTATGCAGCATTAATCTACGTACAATATCTAAAATAATCGGTGTATCTCTTCTCTGCAGTATTAATCAAATAACAATGTTTCTGCAAAACATTCATCAAATAATTCTGCAAAAGGAACAAAACCAAAGATGAAAGAACGTTCGTTAAATATTTAGCCTATACGATTCGAGAATTTTTAAAATACTGATTACCTCACTTGAAAGTAGTATTCTTTTGATTTTCTAATTATCTCATGGACTGTATTTATATTTAACATAATTTTATCAAATTCTGGTTTATTGAAGTAAATTCTGTAAATCTTCATATTCGCAAATATCAAATGATATTTAAACATTTCATATTATTATATTACATATTCTATGTTATCTTTCGTATTATGTTGTGTAGAGGAATCAGTGATACTTATATTTGTTTATTGAAACTCTATATATAATTATTATATCATTCATTTTTAATATTATAATTTTAATAATATTTAAAAGGAATAGAAATATATCGAGAAAATATAATTTCACGTTCATTCGTTCAAAATCAAATGTATGGACTAGCCATAAAAAAATGACGATAAAGGAACGTATGTAGAATTAATGTTCCACATTTTCAATGCATAAATTCATTACAACATATTTTTTTCTTTAATACATGTATACTTATCTAGAAGTAATTGCATGTTTTTGTATTTAATTATTGATTACTGAAATTAATTAAATGCAGTTTGGCTGTGGTAATCGAACGAATGGTAATTTATTTATTGAAATATTTTACAAGGGCACAATGGCTGCAAACGGGAAAACAGAACAATTTGAAAGTATCAAGGGTGATTGCAGCTAATCAAATTAAATAATAATTTATATACATAGAAGTAAATATAATTCGTTTATCATAGATGCCATTTTATGTTACTAATATGTTATTAAATAGACACATTCAGTTTAAATGAACATGATGATGGAATCAACATAAGTTAGGAGCAAAACTTTGACGAGTAACAAAATAGACAAATATTTTGATAAAGGTGATAAGAGAGAAATATTTGATAAAAGTGAGAACGAAGTCAATAAAAAATTGTCCTGTGTTACTATATATAATCCTCACATATGTATATATTTTAATATAAGCACCATTTATCCAAATATGAATACTATATTCCAATCTTAATATAAAAATATGCGTTTCATCTTTCATTAATATTCTTACGTACATCTATTATATTTAGATAAATATACAATATTTATACACTTAAATAGTTTAGCATAAACACCGTTTCCCCGAGCAAACTAGCATTACTTCTAAAAAACCATATTTCATTTTCCATTTTTTATGAAATATTACTCGCGCTAGGAAATACGAATTCAAACGCGCAGCCAGAGGCTTTTGAGACGGTCGATGGTCGATGTATCGGAATGTCGCTGAGAAAATAATTTTCCGATGTCGATGCCAGGCTTTAACGTTTTTTCCCTGGTCCCGTATTTCTATAACGTTCATACGCGTCGGCTCATAAATGCGTTTTCGTAATTATGCCTTGGTTCTGGCTTGGTGAGGCCGCGCATTCAGATTTTTCGCCGCGTTTTCCTTTCTCTTCTGCCTGTGGCTGTGCAACAGAGAGAAACTCGAACGTCGGATACGACTCTAGCCACTAGGTGCCTCGTGTAGAAAGGCAGCTCTATTAGCGGAGTCGACCGAGCTAAAAAAGAAAGGAAAAAAAACAGAGAGTAAATTTACCATCCCTTACGACCTTAAACGAGCGTTTTAAATTAATATGAGCTGAAGGAAGTAGCACTCTGAATAACGAATGGCATTGTGTCACTGCTACCTGTGTAAGTGCGTTGCTTTCTCCTTCCGCGATCGATCGAAGGAGTCGCAAGCTGCTAAATGCGCACCCAGTTCGATCGTCGGAGAATTTTTTCGCCGAGCAATTTAATGTAATTCAATGATGTTCTCCACCGGGATTCCACTTGTTTCATGATAATTTGATCAACGTGGCGATCGTTCGATCTGCCAGCACACGCGAGAGGAATATTGCTCTCTGGAGGAACTTGTTGCCAAAACGTGTTATCGTTGAATGTTTGGAGATGCGAAGAGGCTGCGTTTTTTCATATTTACGTTTGGATTTGCACTTTGAGATGTTTTGGGGATTGATCTTGTGTGCTTTATACGGTCCGATACGAATTATTTTATTTTTGTTTCTATATGATAATCTTTGCATGATAGTGGCAAAAAGACTGGGATGTTCATTCATTCTACTTATTTGTTTTGGATGTAGATTTTCATTGAATAGCGCTCAAAATTCTTAGTCTCTTTGTTGTTAAAAAAAGGAGTGAAAGGTCTGTTTAACAAGATATTTTTCATACGATTGCAAATTTTCAATTTTGTAAATATATTTAGAAGCGGTAGCGTAGTCGAAATTAAGTTATTTTTACATTTTTAAAGATGTATGCAATGTGAAATATGATGAATTGAAACTTATTTATTAAGATAAAAATCACTATAAAATTATGTAATTAATAGATTGGTTCAAAATTATTCTAGAGGAAACAAAAATATATTTTAAATTATAATAGGAAACTTTCACGTTGTTTATAAGTTATTAAATAATTTTGCATCGTCGAAAGATAGATAATAAATTAATGTACGTATATTATGCACTTAAATTAATTAATTCAATTAATTGAAATAATTAGTTTATGTTGAATTTCCTACTCGTGTTATAATTATGCTTTGATTCTCTGTTAATTATGTTGTTCCATTCTTTTCAAAACCAGCAAGATTATAAATATTTTTTAACATGCTAATTTATTATCGTATATTATACATATATTATATATCCTATATAGTATATTATACATATATTATATATTATTAATAGAAATGTAAAGCGTGTTGTGCGCGTATATATATTTGTCTTATTATCCGTATCTGTTCTATGCCTAGTACTTTACTTCATAATTTTTCTTGCGAATATTTTATACAAACGCTTTCAACGATATTATTCACCATAAATCAGAACCAATTCACGTTTAAGCTAATTTCGCAATGTCTGGGATTTCTTAGTTTTCTATTTCTGAAACTCACAGTCTTTAATTAGGAAATTAGTTCTGCAATTCAGGAGATCTAAATCTACATATTCTCAATAGAAGGCTGATTGTAGAAGCATAACATCAGCCGGCTAATTTAGCTAATTACTTGGTTAATAACCAACCCTGTCGGAAGTTTCTTAATTTCGTCATTAAATGAACTTGGCTGACAAAAGTTCATTTAATTATTATGGTAACTGTTTTTTTTTTTTTTGCGTAGTTATGTCACAGTTTCACACGAATTATTATGTAAATATCGAATACTTTTTTTAAAGAACAATACTGGGGGAATTTTATATTTTCTTTGGTACAAATTTGGATTTAAATTTTATCTGTGTAGATAAATGTAATGTAGTCGCCGTGTAGCATGTGCTATGTGCACTCTCAACGTTAATGTGCTTTAGATGGGTATTAGTGTGAAATATAGAAATGACTGATAGAAAAAATTATGCTTCATCCATTTCTGCTTTCATGAAATGAACACAATAGTTAAGGCAGTAGTTTAGGTGCACAGAGCAACTTCAATTATGAAAATATTAATTATTATCGAGCGTATTGTAACATTAATTAATAAGAGACTAGAACATGATGTCGTTGTGAGAAAAGTTGAAAGGCATTATTACGTGTGTTTTCATTTTAATGATTATGTTTATGAAATAATTCGAAGTAAATGGTCTACTCTGACCTGAAAACGAAGTTATTCGGTTATTTGAAAAATTCGATTATTAGAATAGCGCGTCCAATTTTCTAAAGAGTCTAATTATAAGAATAACGCAGAATAAACATATATATTACATGCATTTGCAACAAATGATGATGCTTCGTATAAACCATTTAAATTTAGAATATTTAGCATTTGAAGATTCCATAATAGTAAAACTAAATGCATAAGAATGAAGGAACTTACTATACACTCGTATTTAAAAATTTCTTCACTTATCAAAGAAATATTGAATAATTGAGTAAATATGTAAATATTGTTTTATCGGTCAAACTTTAACCTTTCCGAGGTCACGTTTTTACTCAGAAACAACAGAAATTGATACACTGATAGAATAATATCACCAGTTTGTACACGTTAGAAGATTATTGAACAAAGTAGTGCATATTTCGTCCAATTGTATTATTGCAAGGTGCTTAAAAAAAGAGTTTGTAATTCGTATTAAAAAAAAGTTTGATTTATGCGACAAATATAATGCAATAAGAACGCAGAAGATGCCAGAATCTCTAATTTGGATATAAAAGATATAAAAAATTTGAGGAATTACCTGTGTCAAAAAGTTAACGTTGATTATTAATTAAAGTGGAAAAAATGACCGACTTCATTGCTAACTTATGTCACTTCTCCTGAAAAATGCTTCAGAGGCATATTTTTGAGCCAGGGGAACCGAAGAATAAATTCGTCCAGCTTGCGCTTTCACGTGTAATCGTTAGGATATAAATTCTGTCCCGGGCTTGATCGATGCTCTGCGAGGAAAGATTTATATCTACTAACCAGATGATCTATGCGATAAACTTTCCCTGTGAACTACCTTCATTCATAAGCATTAGGACACTTGCTGGTCTCGCACGAACTGTGACATAATTAAATCGCAGATATTTATGCATTTATGAGAATATTAAATGCGTTGAAGGGTTTAGAATGCATTAATATGGACAAATATTCGCCATATTCAGAGCAAAATGTTCAGTATAATATTCACAGCGAGCCAAAGTGAACAACACGTCCTTCAAGACAGAATAACTTTTTTTTCAAATTCAATCAAAATCAATCGCTTGATTCGTTCTGAGAAATTTCGAGGATTAGTTTACTAGGTGACATGCGAGAAAAGTGTTGAAGGAATTGCAATTGGTTTTTGCAACATTTTTGTCTCCAACACATTTTGCTGATCTATGTCAATTATGTGGCCACATGCTGAGGGTTTTGTCGAAATCGGTTGATACGGAAACAGGCGACCAAAGACATAATAATCTTTAGATTTTAGACCGGAAGTTGCGAAAACTGTAATTTTCATCCGTTTTTAATCGTTTGCAGTTCATAGCAACATTAATTGATTTCGATAAAATTTTCAGAACGTAGGTACATAACTGGTACCAATTCGTTGTCCTAATTTCCATTACAGACCCAGATAAAAATGTTGTAAAAAAGTAACATTTATTTGTTTCTTCGTGATTCCGACAAATTTCACTTTCTTCAAAAAGTTTGTCACATGTTCGAGCCAGTTCCTCTAACTTCTGAAAGAAATCAAGTAGTTTGGTCGTCTTAAGAAAATTATTCCGTTTCAATAAAGCACGTGTGTTCACTTTTACTTCTTACTGTGAACTGTAACATTGAGAGATTTCTAATTTTAAAGGATGAAAATATCTTCATCTGGAAACGAATCTTTCACGTACTCAACTTTTAAATGTATGATTTTCTCACGTACATTATGAAAGGAGGATGTTAAAAAATGACCACTTTTGGATCTGCTTGCGAGCGAAAAATTCACGCATTTAACAATGTCTCTCAAGGAACAGAAAATGTTACTGGCATTTATCCGAGATGAGATGGGAATGCTGAAAAAAATGAGTGCCAAGATGAAAAAGTGGCAGCGGTCAAATTTCCCTACAGGTTACATTTAATCTTCATTTTCTTCAGATACTGATCCATCTATAAAATAATTTTCAGAAATTCTGCTGATAAATCGATTGAAAGTTCAGAATCGAACAAATTCCAAGTATCACAAGATCGTTGTTGGCTATTGTTCTCACGTAGCAACAATCCGGTGATACTTCAGATCTACTCGATTTCGAACTTCGAGTGATTTATCAGCGGAATTTCCGAAGAATCAATACGTCGATACAGATGGACAATTATTCTGTAGCTGGATCAGATTTTGAAGAGAACGAAGATTAAGTGTAACGTACGGATAAGGCTAACCGCTGCTACTTTTTCATCTTTGCACTCGTTCTTCTCAACTTTCCCATCACATTTCGGATAAACGCTAAGAACATTCTTTGTTACTTGAGAGATGCTCTTAAATGTCCTGCAGACATTTTTTAAAAATGGCCATTTCTTAACATCTTCCTTTCAATTTACCAATTTATGTGTTATAAAGTTATAAAAGAATAGTTTCAAAAATTTGTATTCTCGCTTTATATCTTTTTTATTTGTAAAAAAAGTTTGTTACCAGATGACTATATGTGTATGTGTAGGGCGTATGAACAAATCGAAAATTAATTCTTGTGAAAATAGAATAAATTGTTCACCTTGTTAGCTGTATACAATTTTCACCACATTTTAGTGTACTGTAATCATATTTGAAATATAAGAGAAAGTAATAGCTACGATGAACTGTGAGATTTTTGAATTAGCACGCAAAGATTATAACGCAAATATAGAATGGCGATGCTTCATATTTAATAGGATGAATTATAATTTATAGTAATAAATGTAGGTACGATACATCTGTGCATGAAATGTATAATTTATCGTAATAATAAACTGTAAATCAAATACGTATTTGTATGTTGATAAGCACTGTATGTATTCGAAGGTTAATTATATCCAGAAAAAAACAAGTTTACATGAACATTCACAGTTTAGTAATAATTACGGATCATTTAATTAAAACAATATGAACAGAATTGTTAATTTCCAATGCAACTCCATTTGGGAAGCCAAAACTTCGAACATGCACAAACTAATTCGTTACTTTAATTATAAAATTCAAGTCAATAAAATAAATACAAAAGATCAAGTGATCATGACTAGACTTAGAATTAATTAGACCGTAACGCATGGACGCCTAACGGATAAATCACTAAAAGTACGCGAAGAATGCAATATCCCAATTACGACATTTATTACGCAATTGAATAACTCGAGGTATGCAACTGGTATTGATATTCGGGAAACGTTGATAAAACCAGCACACACGCAGAAACTAATTGACTGTTCAAAGAAAAATTCGCTATACTCTAAGACCTAATATAAGCGTGTTTTTATTTAACACTAGAACTACCACATCAGTCAAATTGATTAGTTTTACAATTTTATTTTAAAATTCCTACTTCATGTTATATTTTTTTCCGTAATGATGTAATGACTTTCGCAACGATAACTAAAAGAATAATATACTGAATTTTATTTTCTTTTTTATGTATTCAGACTCAAAATAATTTTATATCAAGGCTATTTATACCAATACCATTAAAAATGACTAGTACTTAGCGTAAAAGGGTCCTGCAATCTGTTTATCGAACTCCAATTAACCAGTTTCCTCGTTTTGTATAACTTCCCACACGTTTTTACAATTTTTACTGCGTATTATACAATATGATGATATCAGGTATCAGGAAAATTTCGAATCAATCGCTAGATCGTTAACACTAGAAATACCACACCAGTCAGAATGACTGGTTTTACAATGCTACAAATGTGTCAATCTTCGTTTAGGGATCATGGTCCTAGATGGATTAATAATACCATAAATGTACCACATGACATGGAATTCCTTCTGTAAAAAAGTAATAAAATATTCCATTATCCTTCTGTAAAAAAATATTCTATTATTACGTATTTTTTAAAGACCAGTTATTTTGACTGGTTTTGGTAGAAATAGTGTCGTGTTAATTATCGGTAGTTCTAGTGTTAATAATACAATTAGCTTTTTATAATAAATAATAAAATAATTTTGTAATAAAATGTAAAACATTTTGACACTCGTGTAAATTATGTCACGTGATGCTAATATCCCTAGAGGTTGATGCGACATTAATAAACAAATTAATTACTTATTTAATCAAAACAATGTCTAATGAAATCAGGCTTCGAAACTAATATTCAAACTTAGCTTGTCTGATCTTAATATTGTCATGCTTCTAAGCTATGTAAATTGTTAATATCACTTTTTCGTCGTTGGGATTCCATGGAGATCGTTTGATTTTCGAGAGACGCATTGGCTAATGGGTGGAAAAGATAGACGATATACATATTCAGTAGCTAGTCGAAGGTTTGCAGTAAGCGTAAGGGAGGGATGATAAAATTCGAATAGCTTGCAAATTACAGAAGCTCGTTGCAGTCTTCTTAGCCGAAGTCGATGAAATGTATTCAAAGCTACGTTGGGCACTGTCGGTTGATAAGATATGAAAATAGGGGAAAAATGTCGACGTCTTTTCTGTTTTATCAGCTTTCCTCTCCTTTTATCGATGCCGTTACGTACCAGAAACATTTATGAATAATTCAACTTCTTTCGTATAGAGAGCTCGCTCCGGGCTTTTTACGTTAATAGATGCATACGATACGATTTCACATTCCCTCTGTTTTCCATCTTTTTTCCATTTTTATTCCTTACTATGCGTGATTCTTGGTTAAAAATAAACTTTTTAATTTAATATAGTATAAACATTTCATCGGCTCCTAAATAATTGATACTGGCAAAGTACAACTTGAATAAGAATATCCAAGAATCAAAATGCATCGACTATGTTACTATTTTAATTTTTATCATTTTTTTAATTTATCCTATTTTATCTAAGCATTTTTAATCGATCGAGAATTTTTCTTATCGTTGACTTTAAATGCAGTTCACTTTTTAAACTACGTGTCTATCCAAAAAATCTGGCTTTGAATCGTCAACCGTGATTTATAAAGAAACGAGAGTTTAGGATTTTTTCAGGACCGAATTTCCTTATGCTGTGAAAAAGGTTATATTTATTAATTATTAATATAAAGTCAATATGAAATATTAAAGTTTCGTTGGATGGTTTTGTGAAAAAGATGTGACCAGATTAAAATTTTGATTTACTTTATTATTTATCCTCGTTTCCTTGTTCTGTATATTCTTAAAAATTTCATACGATTCTATTTACATACATTTGATATGTCGTCAGTGTGATTATTATCCGATTTTATTGTGTGAATTTTCGTATATGTTTACGCCTGATTTGACTTTCTAATTTCTAGTTTCAGTCTATCCTAAAAATAAACTTTATTTCTATGTTATTATACGTCAAGTACGATAACACCAAGGAAACATGCAAATATATCGATGTTATCAACTATACTTACATGAAATGCCTTTAACCCCTTCCGTTACAACATTTAATCATACGCGCAGTAATACGGCTTGTACTCCAAATGTAACAAACAGGAGTTCCATGTGTAATTTACTTAAATTTCAATTTACAAAATGAGGCAATATTATTCACAAATTCTACGTATGTATGTAACACGTATACTTTTATACATTTGTCGCGATACTAAAACACTCGATTTAAACTCAGTCTAATTTTAACATTGCTGAAATACATTTAAAAAGGTAAAAGACAAGTAATAATTTTTAATTACTAAATTTTTGTTTTTGAGAGTTGCTCGCAACACAAACGTCTAAACAGAGCTATATTCGTTATCAGAACGTTAGAAATCAAACAGTTATTTGCTGTTCAATTAATACTCTTATAAATTTGAAGATGCAAACTTTCGAATATTAAAATGAAATATTACTACTATGGCAAAGTTTTATAAAGATCTGAACAATCTAACAACCTCTCTAGAAAAGAATCGAAATCTTCCCCCTTTACAAACTTTTTATCTGTCACTTATATATTGGTTTAGCACCTAAGTGAGTGAGTCATTGGGTAGTAACGACAAAATCCGCAATCACTTAGTTGTCAACCCAATAAAAAGCGATATGTAATTAAGATGCACCTTCCAATAGAGCAATCTGTTTATCAAATTTCTGACAACGAATAATTTCTCTAGCAATATTATACTGCACTTTTGTACTTTTTGTTTCGGCGGTAAAACACACACACACACACATATATATACGTATGTATAATTGAACTACTTGTAATTTCAAGAAGTTGTTTGTCTTCACTCAACAAGGCTATTTTAAATAATGTGGAATTTGCAGGAATTTCAAAATACGATTGTAAATGGAGGCAAAATCCGGCGCCAATTTTCCGATAAACTTCATCTTTTTATAGCATAACCTAATCTTACAGTTTAATTTCTTAATCTTAAAGGCCATTACGTCATACAGTTATTAATATCTATTTTCTATTTATAAAAAGTTGAAAGTACGTATTACTTGTATCGGATAACAGAAATGGAAAAAATCTCAACTATAAGGAAATAATTACTACTACTAATTCATATCGAGTTCTTTGTTACTTTATTAAGATTGTTAAAGGGTTAATATTATATTTTATATGTATATTTTGATTTATTTGAAATGTATTCACGGTCTGATTATTGTCTAAACTTAAACGCAGTAAGGTAATCTGTATCTTAGAAACTATAATAGATAGTCTTTACTGGGATGTTTTGCTGCCAATTTTGTTGACAAATCTCGCCATAACTTATTCTACTTTATCAAATGCCAACGCTCTATTACATATCTATTAATCTTTAAATCACTTTCATCACGTTACATTAATAAAAAATAATAAGACAGAAAGCGTTTAGGATTTGTCAACGTATAATTTTTACCTCTAATTGTATAATTAAATCATATCATGTTAAAAACAAGTATTTGGAAACGTTCGAGCGACATTGAACATCTATTGGGTTGGCAACTATGTGATTGCGGATTTTGTTATTAGGTGGTATTGACAAAATCCGCAATCACATAGTCGCCAACCCAATACGTATTAAAATATTAGATCATCTCATAAATGACGTGACTTGAAAACTGAGTTTGAGATCTCAAAAATTATTACAATCGAAGTTTTATACAAATGGTATACAGTACATAATCTAGTACATAAATTTGTATATACAGTACATAACTTTATGGAAAAAGATAAAGGGTTAAAGAGTTAAAAAAATAAGGACAAATTCATCATTGATTAATTACCAACACATAATTCGTTTTTTTTTCTTTTTCATTTAATATACGAGAAACGATCGTATTACTTATGAAGTGACTTACATACATACATGTGCCTGTATTTACTCGTATGGAAGCCGATCAACGAGTCGTCAACGAGTCTCTGTCAATAGAGTCTTCATTCGTGTTTCACCCTCAATTCCACCTGTTTCCACATAAAGTATGCACGACTCGGATGAAGCGACGGTTTATTCTTTTGGTCTTTCAGCGCGTGCAAAAGGGGAAGACGGACAAAACGCCGTGGCAAAAAGTCCGGACCAGAAGTTACACGAACCAGTCGTGCATGGCTGACCATGCAAGGATTTATTCACTGTTTCAAGTTGACGGGGAAATTCTAGTCCATTCGGTCCTTACCTACTACGGCGAGCAAATGGTCAATAATTTATCCTTTCATGGTTTAAGCTCGCTACACTGGCAGGGATCGCGTAATTAATTTGATCAAAAATTCAAACCCTCGTAGAAACGCCTCTTTTTAGCCATTCACCTGACGACGCGGCGCTGCGACGTTCTTCTGATTAGGCTAACATAAAACTGCGCTGGAAATTGAATAATTGACTGGTCCAACCAAGTGGCCCTCTCTAACGATATTTATCCGAGTTCTGGATTTTTGGTTACTGTTTCTTGTTGCGATTTGCGGTTGGTTTTTCTAACTTTGTTGATTACGCTGTTGTGGTGTCAGGGAGGTAAACTACGTTCAACTTTTATTTAACTATTATTGGATCCTGGTAACCAGATTTCATAGTTTAATATCACTCTGATTTATTAAATAACATATATGAATTATTGGAGAGTGCAATCTTGTTCACCCTTCAGATATCTTCTTTTAAATTTTTAAATATTTTGGTCCTTAAAAGTATAGAATACAGAAAAAATAGCAGGACTTAGATATGTCGAGTACTGAAAGTAAATACTTAAACACTATCTATATTTTAATAGTATTTATCGAAATATAGTTTTTATTTTGGGTCATATAGACCCGAGGAGAATAACGGGGTTAGAGAATATTTATTTTTTACGGGAATTTTTTTATCTTTGTTGATTAAAATAATTTTTCTTGAAAATTGTTCAAAAAGTTGTAAGTATATGAATGTATTAACTGATGGATTCTTAGAGTAAGGACAAGTAATGATGGTAGGTTTAAAGTTTAATGTATTTTAATAAGTGATATTCAATAACAAAAGGAATATAAATAGAGTTTACTCTAGTTTAATAAGCGATAGTCAAGAACAAAAGGACCGACTATAATATCGTCGCACGTCGATTCACACTCTGTGTCCGCTCAACTCGCACTCTGCTTCTCAACTGACTCTCTGGCCGTTGTAGCATTCTTTTGTCTTTTGCTAGGCCCACCGCACACGTGTTCCACGGACGCTCGTAGCCAGGGTCACGTAGGTCTTTTCGGCGAAGCTATTTATTTGAAGGACCCGATAACGCATTGATGGAGCCGACAGCGCCTCGGCTCTCGCGACATTGTCTATAGTTAGCTCGACGTTTCTTAGGCCCTTCTCCCCGATACTACATGAATATGTCAATATATTTGGTTACTGATTATCATTTTTACTTCGATCAAGAGACAATACGTGAAATTGTCTACTGATTTTGGTGAAGATTTGCATATTCGTAGGTCAGTCAAAAATGCTCGACACGTATCCTTTTTATCGGCAATCGATCACAATCAAGGGATGAGCGTGGCTTTTAAAATTGACGGAAGAAAATGTATCTGCTAGAATACTTTGAGAACTATTAGAGGCGATGGAATTGTGTCAATGAATGAATTTTGTATTTTGTGACAAAAGAAATACGTGTCGAACATCTTTGGTTGCGCTATGAGAAATAAAGTTTACTTTTTTGGAGTTCTCCAGTTAATCTTTGTCTATAAATATTGCACACTGCCATAGTTATGTACCTTTTTTCTATATAAAGATCGTAAATAGAGTTTCTAAATTTATTGTCAGAAAAATTGTAAATCGTAGAATTGAGATAAATCTCGCGCGACATCTCAAATTACAACTCAAAATAAATAAATATAATTGTTGTTTTCGTTTCTAGATGTATGTGGTGACGAACAACTTATATTTCGTTTCTATCGTTTGCGTTGCATCCTCTTTCCAATCAATACGTAGTTCGTTATCTTCGTTATAATATAATAGAATCTAAAACTTTAAAAAAGACAAACACAAAAAATTATTTTTGTACGTTATAAACCATATGAATATAAATATGTTATAACACGTACAAATATATGTAGAAACTGCTTTCGACATAATTCGATAATTCCTTCAAAGAGATTTATATACGAAAACTTTAATGATCATCGTTCGTACGTTTAGAGTTTTAAGGATGAGATGATAGATGCATTAGGTCCGCAGGAGTTCCATATTAGTCATCCATTTTCATCTCTTTCTAGGAACGATATAACAATACTGATGGAATAATAGCATTTGTAAATTGAAATAGTTGCGCCAGAATCTGAATTTCGTGAAGTGTCTCGTGAATATTACAGAATTTCCTGCGTATTTCGGATAGTATTACGGAAATGTTAGCCTGGAGCACATTACAGAAATCGTATCAACTGTAAGCATTCCCTAAATTAAACGGAGAACGTTTCTTTTAATATTTCACTCTAAATCGATGATATCTAAAATATTCGAAGGAAATTTTCATATGCTCGTTTCAAATGACATTACCTCATTGGTGCTAGAAATTATTATTTTTTTCCCGATTCTGAAAGTTCATTATTATATCTTAATAGCAGCTGCAATAAAACAATGGATTTTACTAGTAATATTTTCTTTGACATAAGAAATTAGTTTGCGTGTATGTGGAAATTCCAATTTCAATCTTCTGACTAGACTTAATAACATTTTTTATTCGTTTGTTACGAAAGCTATAATTTTATAGAATTTTCAAATTTGATTATCGTCAATTACGTGACTATTATCACATTATGCTTCCTTCTAGAACTTCAATTTTCTCAATTTCTCGTATTTAAGAGAGATCCTCTGCAGACATATTTTATAAATAAAAATTCAATTCTTTGTATACTTTTAAGCAAAAAATTTCAATAATTATTAAATATGCCTCTCGTTACTGAAGTATGAACATGTACATGTTCAGAAAGTTATAAGTTAAAAATTATTACGTCAAAATTATAAAATATCCTTATATATTGAAAAAATATCAAAATATTTATATGAATGACAGAAGTTAAGCTGGTCTATACGTATGAAATAATAACGATGAATTTTGATATTTTTCTAACAAATCTTCTTAATATCGAATATGCACGTAACATATTTGTTTTTCTTCGCTGTAATTGATAATTGATAATGGGAAAACATATAATATAGGTGGTATTGGTTTGTCCAATTGAAACTTCAGGAAAACAATATCCCATATACATCGCTCTAATATTCGTCAGTAATAGATATATAAATTAAAGAAGGAAATTAAAACATAACATAATTTACAAATAAATGTAAGGTATTAAATAATTTGATAGTGAAAGGACTTCGAATCGCTTACGTTGAATTTATCGTACTGAACCGTTCCTTGAAACAAACAGTTGTCAATGTAATCATTGCGAATGCAATGCAATAATTAACAAATAGAGGAACGAAGGTTCAACTAAGTTGGCTGGTTTGTTTACCGGTATCTTTTCGAAGTTATTAAACTTCAATTTGCAAACGTTGTCCTGTTCGTATCGGAAAACTTTTCTAGCTCCGACACAATAGCAATATATCCCTAGGAAGGAACGCGCGGGACCACTATTTTTCTCCAATTTAAAGTTTTCTGTCTTTAAGGCACTGGCTACGAAAATTAAGTGTACAAAAGTTTCCTCCGGACGGATAAACCGAACTTGTTAAACGGTATTGTGCTGGGAACTCTCCCAATATCGTGCAACTTGGGTGATTTCTCCTCGCATTCTTTCCACGTGGCTGCGTTTTTCGCATTGCTCTGACGAAAACACGTGTTGTCAACGCTATTTGACTCTGCAATATACGAAAAAATTACAAAATATGTCATAGGGCGCGGTAAACGACCGTTATTGCAGCAAATATGCGCGTGAAATTCTTCCAACAAAAGAATCTCATGCGTGATAAAAGAAAGTGTTTAAGTGCTGTATTTAGTAGACCAAAAATTACAGCGGTCTAAGTCAAGACATCTTAATGTTTATGAGAAATTCATGACATACAGGGTGTCTGTAAAACTCAGTGTCAAACTTCAATAGCTCTGATATTGTAGTACTCACCAAAACGAACAGAAAAGTGTTTACCAGTTAATCGCGTTTGAAGAAAAATTATTTTTCTGTGCGTTTGACACGTATACTTGTCGCGTAAAATAAAAAATTACCATTTACTATAAAAGGTCCAAATTCTAGTTAGGAAAAATAAAAGTGTCATTTAATGGTGTGTTTACTTTATATTGCTCTTATTGCCTCTTTATTGTCTATTTATTTTTTATTGCTTTATGAAGAAAAATTAGATTATTTTCTTCGGTACATTGGTTATTTCCTGTATAATGTATTTCTTTTTTCAAACTCAGTCGGTATTCCCGAATTGTATATTGTATATTGTAATAGAAATACTATAAGAAAATATTTCTCTATCTTATAGACGTTGTGTACTTGAACCGTATAGAATACGTATTATATAAAAAGAAAAAAACAGGAAAGTCGATTAAATTTTTTGATGGAATGTGTTGAACAAATTTTTGAGGAGTATGCAATTCAACAAACAGAAACTTCGAAAGTTAGTCGACCAATTACGAGCTCAGTTGCAAAACTTACACGTTTCATCGGAAAGAATTTCCCTAATTTTATACCAGCTGTATCATCAAAAGTAAATGCATTTCGAAGATTTGCTGTCTGTTCAAGAAATGGAATTCGTAAGAAGCCACGACATATAAAGTGCCACTTTGTGCGGTATTCTGTTTCGAAAAATACCATATTGAAAAGGCCAACTGAATTTCTTATTATTTCGTTGCAATTCTGAAATTTCATGCAACAATAATTTTATCGACAATGAATCGGTAATTCTTTCGAATAAAAATGTAAGCCATCAACCGTTTTGCTTTAATTTTATTGTGAAATTTGTAATAGCAGTGTTTGCCCTGCTTTTGACGTGTATACTCGTTATCGCTTGATTTCATTTACTGCCTAAACTAAACTAATTTCTAAAACTAAGTTTCCCAGTTAATTGATCAATAAACATAGGTTGAAAAACCGTTAGTTTCGGAGTTGAGAGATGTTCAGTGTATAAAAGTAGCGTATATTAAAGCAGTTGCTTCGTTAAATGAGTTTATACAACGAATCGAAAATTGTTGCCAAAAGGTAAGAGAAATAAAGGAGACCTTTCAACATGTGCGTGCTTTTATGAGAAAACGAGCCGATCTGTGTTGAAATGAACGAGGACATATCGAACATGTGTTACAGAGGTAATGTCCTAGTAACAAAAACATCTCGTAACTCCGAAACTAGTGGTTTTCCAACCCACATTTATTAAGATCTTTTTGCTTGTTTTGATGATAGCTAAAGTTTGGCACCAACTTTTATAATTTACGCTGTACAATCTTCTTCCACGTCCTAGTTAAATGTCAAATGGAATTTAATATCTATCATATAGTATTATATCATATAGTAATATCTACCATATAGTAGATATAGTTTATACTTATCCCTCTTTGTCATACTGCTGTAAATCGCAATATATTTAAGTAAATATTAAAAATCGATAGTTCTTGTGTTAATTCTACGATATTATATTCCTTTTGGATCTCGTAATGATCTTAATAAACCAGTACGCCTTTGTCACGTGGGAGACACAAGAAATCATGAAATTGATACATCACCGGTGATTTCCTCGCGTCGCAGTTTGAACGTTTCACAAATAAGGTAAAGAATTGAACTTTAGATGTAGTAGTAAAATTTATTGTACGAATCCAACAAAGGACGGTTCAGAATGTTACAACAGAGAATGTGAAGAGCTGATTTTAGGAAGATTTATATATTATGGATTTGGCTCCTATGAAGGGAGTGTCGCCGAGGGTGTCGCCGGGGCACAGGTCAGAGATGGCCTTGCTGTTACTGTTTTCTAATACTGGAACACTCTCTACGTTGTTGTTTCGATGGCCTGCGGGGTGTTCGTTAGATCCCCTTGGTTTTTCTATCGCTAATTTATGACTCTGTGACACCTTCATCGTCAGATATACCATTATTGAATTAATCTGCTTCTTGATGGTTCTTTGAAATGTCTTGTTAAATGACTTTAAATAGGAATGTACTCTTTACTAGATAGATCGATTGTAATATAATTACAATTATACGTAGACAACGTTATATGAATGTTGCAAATTTTGTGGAATAATATTTGATATCAGCCTACGGGTAACAAACAACATAATTGTTTAAAATTAAAAGAAAATGAAGAAAATTAAATTAAAAATAAAAGAAAATGAAGAAAATTAAATTAAAAATAAAAGAAAATGAAGTGAAATCAATTGTGCGTGTGTGTGCTTACTTATAATATTCTAGTAGAAAATATCCTATTCGAATAATGAAACGTTCAGCCAAGAGAAGATAACAGAACGTTCCGGTGACACGTGATCTAATAAAGGAGAGCTTGTTGTAATTTAATATCTTTTATGATATTGTTGACGTTGAAAGGGTGGAATGTGTAGACACGAGCCTAGATTTCATTATGGTTAGAGTAATGTTACATAGATTGAGGCATAAAGATTTCTTATGGCCTCTTGAAGTATCGATTGACGTTTACTAAGGCCATAAGCCATCTCGAAAAATGATCCTTATAGAATTCCATGACACTGACACGAGAATAAGAATACATCTGTTTCTCTCTTCCCTAAATAATTTTGCATTTCTCTTTCCATTTTCAATATACCTTACACGACATGAACAACATAATTTTAAAGAAATAGATCCTAAATTGAAATTTATCTCATTTACTAAATCCTATGACGATCGCTAGCAATATTTTTGTACATTATGCGCAATTTGTATATTTCTGCATTTTTTAATTTTTTATAAATGCATAAAAATCCATGTTCTGGTAGTAACACAGGTTGAAAAGTTAGTTGGAACAGCGATTGAGAAAAAGACACACAGCCAAGAAAAGAAAAAGTTTATTTTTATTCTTAATGAGATTCTTACTATAAACTCTTTTATCTCTTCGTAGTCCACAGTTCTAAATCAAACAATTATCGTAAAGCTTTTAATAAAAGCTTTGATAAATTTCTAATAACTCTTCGGATGTATCTCGTTTTCCATGACTATGCTAATACCTGTAAGTCGTATACCCTAGAAAATGTATTCATTGATTTGTCCATAAAAATTACGCTTTATTTCCTAGCTGCGTTTTTTAGCCAAAAATTTCAATCGCGAATGAGAGACGTCGTCTCAAGCCGAGTATTTAAAATTAAGTTTTCCAAAAGTTAATTAACTTCAGATTCCTTCAGAATCATAAACGACGCTAGTTACGTAATATGCAATGGTCTGGCGAAATCAAGATCAAAATCGCCAACATCGTAGCAGATGTAAACTAGCGTTGTGCACAGCGCTGTCCAATGCTGATCCAACATTCTGCGCAGCGTCGTACGAGTTTCAGCTGTAACACAGTTAGCTGGAATGGTAAGGCCGGTTGCATACAAACAACGCGATGCACTTGTGATCTGGCAATGGTGAAATGCATACATATAAGCGCGCGATTCCGCTACTAGAAATATAAACTTGCCGAATCGCAGAACGTCAGCGGCTGCGTCGCATCGACCTAGTATCCTCTGTATCGGAGTCTAATTCGCGTTAATTTGTGCTGAATCACGTGCATTTGATGAATTTCGCTGGCTCGAAGGAAACGTACGCGATTCCGCGCACTCGCTTCGAATACCGCACCGATCTTCCTATCTTACGCATTGTTTCTGTTGCGTACGCGTAATCTTCTGAATTCATTAACGAAACATTGTATATGCTGATTTCTCTTCTTCTCTTCGCGTGGATAGAAATGGAATTCAGAGACGGGATATTAACTTTATTCGTTGAACGACTCTGTTCGATACTGGAAAGTTCAGAAGGAATATTTAGATTCGCTGAAAGATCGATAAAAATTGTCAATTTTACGAAACAGTTCGAAAATTGTTGACCCGAAAGGGAAGTGAGTATCTTGTTGCGTTTGTTTTTTTAATAACAGCAGATTGATCGGTTCTTTAGCTATCGAATACATATGCAATTAAATTGAATTATTGAATACAAATTTTTCAGGGAAAGCGAGAAATTGTTTGGAAGCTTGCAAAATCTCATTTACTAAACACAAAATGTTGGCAGGAACAACAAAATCTAGAAAACTCTAATATACAAATATTCTTTGAATTTCTCCTTGAACTTTGTTTCTTCGATACAATTTTCGATGAAAAGTTTGTTTCTTCGATAAAATTGATATTTGACGTTGCTGTAACTGTACGTTTAACAACGAGTAAAACGTAATTCGTTCTTTGTCAAATCTTTTTTCATTGCAGAGGAACGATTTTGGTCAAAAAGCGTACAGCACGATACGAATAAGTCAGCGGAATTCAATTGTTGATAACCTGTTTATCGATTACACTAGTTGCTGACAATTAAATTAGCGTGAAAGGCTCACGAACAGAGCACCATCGAGGTTAACTGAATGAGGAAACAGGAACAGGAACAGGAACAGGAACAGGATCAGGATCAGGAATTACAATTTCGAGAAGGAAATAAATCCGTGCGATTCGATACGTGAACACAACACGCATTCGGGTTCACAACTGCGAACACGAAGTAACATTTTCCGTTTTCGTCCAGTCTCACTCAGTTTCACATATCTCTGTCTTGTTTTTCATTGTATGGCGTTTCGTTCGGCGTTCGATTTTCCAATATTTTCCAGTGTTTTTAACCTTGTTCCTTTTTTTGCTTCTAAAAAAAGGAAAGTTTAGAATTCGAAGGAAGCTTTAAGAGATTTAGCCCTGCTGTTCTCCCATTCCTCCTTGTGTTCCCTCTTCTCTTCAAATTTTAAAATACAATAAGACTTCCTATGATACGGAAGGTACATACTGCGTTATACGAATTTCGTGTTGCATGGGATCCAAGACACAGTCGGCATTAAATAAAAAGTTCATTTTAATATGACAGAAAATAACGTATCGTCTATTTTATTTTTAAATAATAGAAACTCACGATTTTTTTTTATAAGCATAGAATGACTTGAAGCGTGTAAAATTAAAATTCTCCCACTGAAATATGTATTATAAATATTTAGAAATAAGTTCCATCGATATCGTTTCTCGCATGCTGTTACATTTTGTTCATGGGCTGAATTTTCTTCACTTTCAGTAGTTCCTTATGTTCCTTATTCGCAGATGTTTTATTTGGTATTATTTGGTATTCTCTTTCATACGAGGATAGTAGAATTTTTTGATATGAACACGGCGTTATATGGAATTCTACTGTTCTTTATTCATAACAGGTATAGAATATAAAAAGAATGGTAAGATTTAAATACACAGGCTCGCGAAAGTATTCAAATACTTATAGATAGCTGTCACGAATACATTGTGTGCGTTTCATACAAGATTTTCAAATTTCATCAGCTCTTTTATAAGACTCGATCATCGTGATTATATGAGTGAAGTTTGAAATCAACCTGAACTCTGTGATATATGCGTATTATAATTGATATACGTATATGGAAATCACGAGTTGTTTAGTACAAATTTATATTTCGCAGAGAACACAACAGTACTTAAACCGTCAATTGCCCATTACATAAATAAGTCTTAGTATTCAATGGGACCATTAGTAACTTTTTACTAGATATCTATTTGTAATAAATATCTTGTAACTTCTATATACATTTTAACATTGGTTTTAAATTTTATCAATAAAATATGATACAATATTATACAAATATATCATAATGACAGTCGTGTCTTATTACAGTATTAATGAAAATTCAAAGTGTTTTATATAACATACACAATATGGATGTAAAAGTTCTCTATGGTAAATGTGCAAATAAAAAATATCGTAAGCCAGTATATATCGATCATTAAAGCTAAATATTAGGCTGTCCCAAAAGTTTAATTCGTTTCATAAAGAAATAATATATGGTGGAAATAATATATATAATCACACTTGGAATTATACAATCTTTTGTTCGAAACTGTTCTTCTCCAAACCTATTTGTCTCTATGTACCTCAAATTTCGTACTGCCATCGTCGCTCTTCTCGAAATTTCAAAATATTTCCAATAACACCCATAACATATTCACAGTACGTTGCTACAAGTATTCAGATATTAGATGGTTCCAAAAGTCTCTTTCGTTTTATAAGGAAATTCGTTTTATAAGGAAATTATAAGGAATTTCGTTTTATAAGGAAACAACAGATGCATTGTTCCAATAGAAAGAAATGGATCATACGTAATTCAATAAAATAATATAAAACAAAAAATGTTGAGCATCTATTATTTCCTTATAAAAGAAATTTTGATTTAACAAATTTGACTTTGAAAAAAACAATTTTGGGACAACCTAATAATTAAAAATTGTGTGCATTATAATAATACCTATTCAGATATAATATTTTTATTTTTGCTCATACAGACCCGAAAAGAATAACACGATTAACGTGACCTTTCCCGCTTTTTCTCCATTTCCATTCTGAAATAGAAAGTCATTCGTGGGTATGAAAGAAAAGCATTTAACTCGCGAGTAAAGTTTGGACAGTTCTGACTGATACGACTTTGTTCTTACCCAGGTGTCATTGTTATAACGGCCAGAAGGAGATCAGCGGAGCTAACATGATTTTTCTATTTTTCTACTTCTACCTTTATTCCTGGAACAAAACGACATAGATAAGAGGTTTATGTTGGTCATGAACGCACAGCGTAGCATCCGATGAAGTGAAATAGATTGTTAATTTCTCGAATTTAAATTACGGTACAGATACTACTGATGTCAACGATTAGTGTAAACGATAAGTTCGTTTTCTAACTAACCATTTTCTTATAAGAGATATGTGTTGAACGCTATTAGGAAAATATATATTAAATGTTAAATAATTGAAATATTCCATACGTTTGTGAATAGAATTATGACACAATGAAGTTAACACAATTAACTTACACAGATGTACGTAGGTATACTTGGAACTATTCTGTGCACAAGTTTGGTTTTAAGACGAAAAGCAATTTGTGTTAAAGATTATTCGGAGCATGAATATTCAATAAAACAATTAAGTTATATTTGTATGGTATTGCATTGGATAAAGTTTTGAAGATCCAAATGGTTGATATGTTATAGTACTACGTGACTTCGATATTGTACTCATTTGTATTGTTATTAAGTTAGCAAAATTTGCCAAAATCCAACTGGACAAATTGTAAAGTGCAAATTAAATAATAAAAAAAATTGTATTGTTCACATCAGTAGCAATACTGATAAATGGAAAAGTTGATTTTCGAAAATAATGAATAAAATATTCCAGTTGAATATTCCTTTCTTCCAATTTAAATTAAATCTTGTACTCACAATCAACTATCAACTTCTATATTTATATTTAACAATTTACATTTTACTTATTTTTATTTTTATTTACGTGTTATATTTGACAATATCTTCTGTTATAAAAGTATCAAAATATCATTCTCATTTTTTGAAGCTCGTACATTTATATCGACCTCTGTTTTAAAAACATTTATATACGCAGAAAGTAAAACATTTTGCAACTTTAAAATTTATACGCTCGTTTAATACCCGGATAACCATACGAAATATATAGATTGTAGTTAGATAAATTATAAACAGGAACTTTACGAAAGAATTACATAGAGCAAGAGCTTTAATTAATACTAATTAATTAAATTAATAAAAAAGATTAATAAAGCTTTAATTAATAATTGTTTATTGATATAAAGTGTATGAGCAAACAAATAAAAGCGTATAATTTGAATACTTAAATATTTGATTTTATGAATGTTATAAACGCATACACTTTTCAAGAATATGCATCTGGAGCAATTTTTCCTTGTTTTAACAAGAACATGGAAAGATCGTTAAAGAAAGTGTAGAAATATAAAGAGAAAATACGAAGCCTTAAATATAGAACATGGGGGTTAAAACAAGTAATACTACTTAAGGGTTAAAGATTATTAATAGAGTTCGTTGAATATGAATTATCAATAGAAATTTTCATTAAGAGAATGGTGCTAACGGTGTTATTTATTAAAAACATACACAGAACAAAAAAGAACCGTATGTGAAATTTTTATGTAAACAGTAGTATAAAACCATTGAAATGATTTTATTCTTTCTTTAACTCATCCAATAAAAATGTAAATTTTCGAACTGCTGATGTTCATGCTTACATAGGAAATTTAAAGTTGCATAAATATGCAAAATGTACACGAACTAAAAAAATATAAAAAATGAAAAACAAAAGTAACATAGGTCAAAGATATAACGATAAAAATACCAATAAAAATATACAAATGTACTCGCTGCAATATTTAGTGAATGAAATAGGTCTCTGTTTATATACTGTCTCTTTAGTTGTATTGATAAAAACATGAATTTATATAAGCATGCCCAATCTAATAATTATACTTTGTGTCGTCGCACGAATACCAAAAAGACAGGCAGTAAAGGAAAACTCGGTCAACGGTATAATAATCGTGCAAGTGCTTTCAAGCTTGAACGTGAATCGCAATCCGATTTTCCCTTGCACGGCCGATTCGCGGAAACGTGAATCGATGCACGCAGCGTGAAGTTTTAATGCTCGAAATATCGCAGCTGTTGATGTCGCGCATTGTACCCTCCGATGAATTATAAAAATCTCCATAAAACATGAAATAGTTAATGCCATTACGTGAAACGCTTTACCGAAGGAATTTATTCGCGTTTCCCTCGTTTTTTTTTTATTTCTGCCTCGTGCTCGTTACCGCGTTTTTCATTTTCGTTCTACGCGACCGCGTTATTGTGGTTTGCACTTTATACACGCAGCCCGCGCTCGTACAAATCGTGTTTCTGTTCCATAAGAATAACCGATTTTAATAATACGTGCTTTTGAAAATGCATGCAATTACTAGATATATATCGCGCCAGTGTGTGTAATCGAGGCTAGAGCTGCAGTTTGAAAATCCCCGTTAATTGCGAATAATTGCTACGCATTGTTTACGACGAAACATTATGTCGGATATTGAAAACCGAATGGAGGCAGAGAGAAGGGAAATTTGTGAAAATTCTGCGTCACGGTTAGGTCATTCTATGAAAAGTTGCTTCATGCAGGTTTTGAATCAAGATTTGTTATTAGACTACGGTTCGAGTGTTCAGAGTATTCATTCGAGTTGCTAGAGTAGTGTTGAAGAATATGTAGAATGTATACGATATTTTACAATGTACAAGATGTTCGATGTATTTGTCGTAATATCTATAAGAATAACGAATTTGTCTTTGGCTTCCATTTCTTTAATTTTACTCGTAGCTCGTGCTTTGTACTTTGCATTTAACTTTAGCTTTAGTCATAAAAATCTGAATTTTCATAAATCTTCACAGCCTAGATATGTGATTTTGACCCGAAATAGCATTATAGCGACATAATACGTTTATGGAATATTTTCCTTACACAACGAAAAATATTTTTCTACAAGCTAATATATCTCTTCGTGTGTACTTTGTAAACAAATTGTATCGCTTACGTTCGCGTTCAATTTTTATTACTGCTATGAGTTTTGGAGAAAGATCCGAAAAATTTTCTGACTAAAACATTTTTATTGTACAAAGCCAGCCATTGACTTAATTCTTCTGAAAGTAAATTAACGTAAAATAATATTTAGAAATATCTAAAAGATGGTATATTACACATACTAATTTTATTCTCTAAAGTATAAAAGAGGGTTAAAAAATGCGTATAAAGGTTAAACAAAACCTTTTAAAAGGTAGTTCGGAAATTAATTATATAGAATGGAAAGAAAGCTTTCCCTGGTTGTATGTAATCCATTAATCAATAATTGGTTGGGTAAAATCCACTTAAAAAGGCAAACGTTTGTGTGTTATTTCCTGTAAGGAAATGGAGGAAATTTCTCCATTTTATCCCTTCAAGAGAGGGATTAAGTAGGAGTAGATTACCTTAGAATTAAGATGATGTTACAGTAAGTCTTAAATAAAAAATACCAATGAATTTTTCCCTTTTTTTGCCATAATGAATTCAGGAATATCTGAAATTATATTCTATGAAAATATAAATATATTAGCAACATGTATTTCATATTGACCGTTATATCTCATTCGTAACATAGCTTAAAGAAGCATAATTTAAACAAACGAGGGAGATATTTTTATGCGAAAAATAAATTATAAAGCAACAAGATGAAATTCCTCTGCACAAAGTATCTCTTTCCTTACAGAAAGTTAGTTTTTGAAATCTCTTGAGCACACATTCGATTGTAGTATTCAAATGACTTTCGAATCGAACACTACTACCCTACTGTTCGATAAAATATATATATATATATATGTGTACGTTATGTATCGTGTTTGTTGAAGAAACTTTTGCATATTCATACGTGATTCCAATACCAGTGATCCAGTAACTTTATTACCATATATTTTAGAAATTACTCAAAGCGTTTTCTTTTTCTATAACAAAGACGAAAGAACATTCTAAAATTTGTATCAATGGTAAGTTCAACGATCATAATTTTTGACGTCTTATTTAGTTATTAATTTCGAAAATCATAAGAGAATATAGAAGCGTGAATTTTGATTAATGTTTAAAACTCGCTATGTTTTTATGTATTTGTTACACATAGCTATAGTGAATATGAAAAATAGTTGCACATTTATATGTATTGTAATTAATTATTTTCATAGCTAGTTATTTATATAAGTATAAACGTATCTCTTTGACAAATAACAAGTTTTATACAATGTAATACGTATATATATGAATAATTAATAATTTTATTAATTTTTAATTATATGTATACTACTGGTCAAAAGTTCGAAATCACTACGTGCTCCATCGAAATCAAAATTTAAGAAATACGTCTTTTTAGGTTTCTCGTACCTTAGAAAACTTACTATCTAACCATTATTAATAGCCCTAAATAAACAAATAAATAAAGAGAATTTTATACAAATATTTATGATGGTAAATAATAATAATTTACGAATGAACAACAAAACTAACAGAAGGTGCGATATAAATAAAACTGACAATGAGAAATTATTGCAAATTTTGATTCGCAGTATTTTTGGATACCAAAACACGTGCAAATCATGTTCATGGCTGCTGTATTTAAAGGGGATGCTACATTTATCTTCCATTTCGTATCGTAAATTAAATATGTCACTCGAACCAACCGATTTTCTTTATTTGTCTCTAAATGCGCAAAAACCATAAGCACGGTCGACAGCGCAAAAGAAAAAAGGAATAAAAAGTAAAGAGGAAGCAAACGTATTTTACAACAAGAAGCGATATTTTCCAGGCGTTAATGCGAGGGCGAAGATAAATAATTTCGAAGAATTCACGTATTAACAGAAGCGTGTTGTCTCTCATAGCAGAGAACTAGAAGAATTAATTATTACTAGACATTTTCTTTTTATTTGCTTTCAGAACGAACTACCGTCCCCATGCTTGGCAGTGCCTTTCCTGGGACCACTTTAGGTGAGTCGGGCGTTGCAGTAATGGAAATTTCTCTATTAAAATTTCAGGCAATAAGATTGTTTGCATTCCATCTTCCGCGCTTTCCCATCCCTGGTGTGATTCAAAGCACTCCACTCGCGTTTATTATCGACCGATACAGAGTACTCTTGCATTTTAAAGAGAAATCGATAGCCCGGGAGGGGTGGAGACTGTAAAGAGCTCGATAGCCGAGCGAAAATTCTTTTTCATCCTTCATAGAATGTAGGGAAGTCCAAGTTTCGTATCGAGTTAACAAACGTAATCTATGTCGGCCAGTGTAGCATTAGTTCGCTGATATATCAATAGAAAAAGACCTCGTGTCTATTTTACGTGAATCATAAATGATTGCACAGGTTCTCCAGAATTTTACCATATATACAGTTAGTCACGAAAGTCTACACGTACATCTGTCGAATTTTCTGTATCTGACTTATCATAGAAACAAGAAACGTACTTGGTCAGAAAATTATTTATCACCTGCCTGTCAATACAATTATTATCGATATATTTTTAAGAGGAATTGAACTTGTAAAAAGCTTGTAAAAAATTACATCTGAAATTGCAAACTTAATTTCTCGAACACCAAGGAGATACTTACACTCACGCAGTACTTAAATCATGCTTATATAAGTACACGTGATGTAATGTAAGTACTCTAATTATATTAATTATAATGAAATATATTGTTATATTCTATTATATTGCGCTAACATTTTATCAAATATAATTAACATTTATCGTCTCATGTATATGTTAACATGTGTATGTAATTTCTGTATTTTATATTTTTTTTACTTCTCTGTTATTTATGTCGTAACGTCTTCACAAAATTCGCAGAGTTGACGTTTTCATTATAATAATTTATATCGCTATACATGTATAGTACGTAGACTTGTGCATCGTAATGTAACGACTGTAAATAGAACCAGAAGGACATTTACTATCTTTTGCGTTTATTTTCCTTCTTCGAAACAGATATTTCTAAGTCAATGTTCGAATATCCAAACGTATGAAACTACAGAGGGAATGTTTGAGATAAAAGCTCGAAGACATCTGAAATAAGAATATAAAAAGTTCTCGTGTTAATTCAACCCGAATAGCAATTTATTTTATATCCGTATGAAAATCTTCCTCCGAACAGAAACGGAAGACAGTTTCTTACTTTTTTGCCACGTCTGTATCTACTCTTTGTTCGTAAGAGAGATATCTCTAAGTTGACACAGGAATATTCAGAGCAATGGATAAAAGTACGCTTGCGAATGTTTGATAAAAGGGAAGTTCACTCTGAGAATAGTTATCGCCTTCCCTCTCTGGAACGTTTGTGCCAGACAGCGGATGATTCGATAAAAGAAACTTCTTACCTTGTGTTATACTTTTCAGTGGTAGACAGATCTAGCGTAGATAAGAGGAAAACGTACGAGACTTGTGACTTTCCGGAATTTAATTCCAACTTCCTTGGAGATCGACGATTTGATCTAAATCCCAGACTGAACTTCCCCTACACTGTATGCACATACGTAAGTAGGTGTATTTGTTCGGTAGTTGGTATCAGAAGTTCTTCTCATCGGCTCGTGCTTGGCTTAGATACATATGTATACCACGAAAAAACAGAGCTTTGTTAAATAAAACTTTTGTTTATTAATTCCTTTCACCTGTGAGGTGATAAATATCCCATATATATTTACTGTTGCTCACTAAAGTATTTAAACACGCCTGTAGAAATTTTTAATGAAGAGATCACGTGTGTTATATGAAATATTTCGAAATTTTATTATCACTGTAATGAGACTCCGCCATCATAATTATACTCATAAAATTTGAAACAAATTTAAACATGTACATTGAAATTACAAAATGTTTGGTGCGAGTATATGCTTCGAATACGTCGCAAGTGAAACGAAATATTTAATATTCTAGTTAATAAGACTTAGTATTCAATGGGCTGATCTTTAACACTAATTATACGTTTAAAGTGACTATTCGTGTTGCAAACTAAGTTTTTATTAAATATATGCAGGGCGTGACAGAACATGCGGGACCCATTTTACGCCTGAAAACAATGAAGAAAGTTGCTAGAAACCTGTTCTATCTATCTTCGTTTGTGAGATACAATGAATTTTACGTTTTGATCTTGTGTTATGCAATTACCTTAAAAGAAGATGCTCAAAGTTACCAACTCGCATTTCAAGGCAAGGCTGTAAACGTCTTATCATGAATCCGGTTAAACTTTGAATGATTCCTGATGTTGAAAAACTTGTTCCATTCTGAATATATCAACATTTTTAATAGGTATTCCGTACACAATAGATTCTATGTTTATATAAAATTCTTTCATTGTTTTCATTGGTGTGCAATCAGTTCCCTGAGTGGCTGCCACATGTTCTGTTACATCCTGTACTTGCAATAAATATTTTGTAACTGTAACATACATTCTCAGATTAGTTTCAAATTTTATCGATGTAATCATGATACCGGCGTTTTCTTACGACGCTAATGAAATTTCAAAATATTACGTATAACACACACAATTATGTACGTAAAAGTTTCCAAGATATTTCCATGAGCCATGTAGTACATAGGTCAGTGAATAAGCAAGTTACTGCTTTCGTCTAAAAAACTTATGAATAGCTAAAAAAAAGTGTTTCTTATCGTTAACGTAATAATATGTATGGCCTAGAAATATCATTGACTTAGGAACACTTCATATCGCAATATCAGCATTTGCACGTTTCTAGCCTCGTTTTAAAGCGTTGCCTTAAATAATATTTCGCAAGGCTAGTAAAACTTTACTAGCGTTGCTATCCGCTGTCCCAAAACACACACCAAAGACCAATATGAAAACCATCGCGTGACCGCTGGAAAGAGTTCGTCATTCATAAATCATCGAACATCATGTAACTCATATTTATCAGACACGTGCAGCGTATAACTTGTTCGTCAAGCACCGAGTTCTTTGAGTTGTTCAAAATGTACGTGTGAAAACCGTGTTTTCGATCTTCGTCTTCGTTACCCTGACCCGCTGTATTCGGATCCCGGACCACTTTCCTAGAAAATATCGTCGATTTTTTACGAGCAATCTTCACCTTTCTCGACCCTAATATCGCGGTATGACAGTAACCTTACATTCGATCGTTACATTTTTAAGTAACTAACGTAGTTCCTCAGCATATGCTAACGTTTATCGTAACAAGAAGCTAATTTGTGAATTGCGCTTTTGGAGTATTTGCATCCGATTTCCTAACGTCATTTTGACGTGGCATCTTTCACTTTATCATCCGTGTTAGAATAATTCTCAGCCATGCTTTCCATTATCCGGGCAAACATGAAAATCGTATGGTGATATACAAGGTGGATATTACTTCTATTTAAATTTACGCAAGGGAATCTGCCTATAGGAACTGTATCCAGCATACATTTCGATATACGACGTTTATAACAAGGAAAGAATGCATATTTGTAGAGACAAGAACTGTATAAATCTTTTTGATAAAGAAAGATTACAGTTGTTTTATAAAATTGTAGATACGTATACGAATCTTTTTAATTCCCTTTTCCTTTTTATTACACGACTTTCTATTCTTTTTGCACTGTTTGATATAAGTAAGTTTTCATGCTGATAAATGTACGCGTAACAGAATTCTTATCTTGGAAAAAATCTTACACCTAAGTTTGAATTGATAGCTAATATCTTCGTAACGACCTTGTAACAACGTTGAATCGGGATATTAGCAAAAGAAAGCTTTCCTTCCTTCCTGCTAATTTTCCTTCCAACGAGATGCTTTTAAACATTTATTCACATAACACGAATTGCATTGTTCATATTTTCGTTTAATCCGAGTATAACGAAGATTAATTATTATTGTTATAATAATTCTTTTCTTGTATAACGTTTTTATCAGATAATTTTGTATTATATATTCCAATATATTGGATATATTAAGCTAGTAACATTTCAAAGTTTATTAATGTAAAGAATCAAAAGAGAGTTGTGTAATAAAAAGGTGGATAATGCTTTTAATTAATTTATTAAGCATAAATGAGATACTATTAAGAGAAGAAGAAAATATTAAGAATTTTTCTTTTATTTGTAGCAAGAATCTCCTGGAAATGAGAAAATTCTTTCTTTTTTCTATTATCATGGCTTTAGAATCTCTTCCTATACTTATTTTGTTGTTTTATTATTCGATTTTCAATTAATTTACATCTACATTATCTCTGATTACGTATACATTGAATTCCATTAATAGTCTTCTGTGTCCAGAAACGTTCAAATTACACCTGTGAAAATAAATATCTCGTTGATTAGAAGTACTATTTACATTGTCTCTGTAAACAAACATTAATTCTATCGTAGCCGGTGTATGACTTCGATTGATGTGGGTTTGAAGCTCTCGTAATTTGCAAACAATCGAAGGATTAGAATTCAGTGGGCAACTTCGATAACGATGTTCTTCATTGAAGACGACAAATTTGATTATTTTCAACTCTACCGTATTCGTTTTTTCTAAGACATTGAAAATCTTTTTCGAGAATTTGTTTGATATATCAGCATAAACATACACGTTCTACAGAGACTTATATAAAGAGGAGAGGTGTTGAGAGAAATTAATCATCGGACGAAAATAAGCGGATAGCATCCTTAAATGAAGTTTTTAAAAAATCAGGAAAAGCTGTTAAAATGCATTTTATGATTATTTGCAGACTAAAAGCCAAAAACTGGGGCCTTGTATGGATATGAAAATAATTTTTAATTAACTTCTAATCTAACCTAAACAAATTTCAGATTTTGGTGTGATCTTTTGAGGAGGCACAGATAACAACCAACGTAGCAACGTAGCGTCTCCTCGTCGTCAGAAATAAACTCTGTCCCTGATCAAAATCACCTTCACCTTTGACCTCAGTTGACTATCATGCGGTCCATAGGGGCGTGTATATATATACCAATATGCTATATTAACCAATATTGATATATCAAATGTTTGCGTCTTTTCGTTTGTTGTCAACGAAAGTGAATATGAATTTCATATTTAGAATATGAAAATTTGAAGTTCGTGATAGATTTAAGGTAGACATGATGCAGATTGCACGCTCGCATATTATGCAAGTTTTAGTAAATGAACCTGTCTTCCATCGAAATTTGATAATTTTATTAGTTAGTCTGACAGTGAATGTGATTATGCGTTGTAATACATGTACGATGAGCATAATAAACGATCTCGAAAGAAATTCTATTAATTAATATGATTACTGTCGCTCGAATTTTCATTATTTCTGGTATACGTTAACGACGTAACTTTTCGCGCAAACTCTATGTTGTAAAATTTTACGTACGTATAAACCTTGTATGAATTATAACGAAAGTTCCGTTTAATGGTTTATGATTTTTACACGGTAAACATGCCAACGCACCGAAATCTAAATTATACTGCAGATATGTATATAATTATTGTTTAGGGAATTCATGCCCTAACAGTAAAAACAGAAAAGTATTGCTTTCTATTTCTATTTTCCATCAACGACGTCTGTAGTATATTCGCTTATTCATATTGTAATATTTTATAAAAAATATCCAAAATGTTTTCTTTGAACGTTAATTGATTCTCTAATTTTTTCTTGGGAAATGTTCTTTTCTATATCACATTTTATAAAAAGCAAATGCCTCTGCCTTTATCACAAGCACTAATGAGTCTTTGACGCATATTCTCACGACTAACCAGGTTTGCGCTTTATAAGCTGCACGTTTTACATGATTCCGTAGAAAGAAGAAATTTGAAAGGAGTTAAATAGGGAGAAGTACCTGAACGATTTCTAAATCTTAAAATATGTACTTGTTAAAATATGTAATTTGAAGCTTCAATTCATCAAGTATGTTAATTCCATAAGTTTTGTTATGAACAAAATTTAGCTGCCGCTTATCGTAATTGAAAATGACTTGGAAATGAAAAATGATAACAAGGAAAGAGACACGAGAAGATCG
This sequence comes from Bombus vosnesenskii, assembly GCF_011952255.1. NCBI lineage: Eukaryota > Metazoa > Arthropoda > Insecta > Hymenoptera > Apidae > Bombus > Bombus vosnesenskii. Next base: position 1,905,166 of record NW_022882949.1, read on the forward strand.
CATGGAACGGTCCGTTTTTAATTGCATAACATTCGTTTATTATAATTCTTGCTAAAGTCCCGGAATAATTACGAGGTGAGTTATATTTATATGCCCCACCCTGTATACTACATTATTATAATAATTATCGCATCATATATTTGAAATTATTTTATCAGGTTACGTTAAATTACTTTAATTACGTCTTGAATGACATTTTATCAAAAAAAAAAAAAAAAAAACAATTCTAACCAGCATCGATCGAGATAAAATTGAATATTAAAATACACTTTAAACGTAGAGGAAAATCGAATAGCTTCTGATAACCTCACGTCGAAGTCATATCGTAATGTCAGCGAGGAACTCGTTGCTCTGATGCTGCACCGCTATCGGAAAACAATTTTTCGATGTTGTGCAAGAAGCGAAGGTAGAACGCCGATTCGACTAATTACGATGTCAACAACACCGCTTGACGATTAATGCGGGATTTCATGGCCAATTCAACGCTGATTTTTGCTTTCGCTGCGTTTAGTTAAGTGTTGCACGAAACTTTCGTTTTTCCCTTACCTTAATTGATTTCCGTCGGACAAGTACGCGTAGATTGCGAGTTTAATTTGTAATAATCTGCATTTTTATCGTGTATTGCTAACTCCGCTATGGGAATTATTTCAACTTTATATATTACTTTTTCGTGGTAAGTATTCTATTTGTAATTTATTCTGAATTTACAAATTTCAGCCTATAAATGTTAGATTTTGGTGAAAATTGAACTCTTCACATTTTATGCCAGAATTAATAACAGTTACTATATTTCATAAATTTGATGAATTGCCTTACATTGCCGAACTTTTATCCGATTCTCCCGGTCAGTTTCTTTTACATGTTTCATAAAATAAATTTCGGAACATAATATTATTACTAAAAAGATTTATGCGTCTCTTTTATGTAGATTCGAGAATACACCCATCTGTTCAATAGAAGAAAAATTTCTCAACTTATAAATCTTAACAAATTTATAGTATGACGTAAACAAAATAGAAATCTAGAAATAAGATAAATTCGATTTGTAAGCAACATATCTGTGATAATAAAAAATCTGTCTGTTTAATGAGAGATTAACTTAAAAATGTCTAGATTTACAGAATGACACGAATAAGATAGAAATTTGAAAACAAATCGATAAATGTTATATTTTTAAAGATAACACAACTGTAATAAAACCCGGCTCTAATAAAGCATTGATCCAAACATTTCCAGAATTATACATTTCTATGAAATTAAAATATAACACTTTGAACAAAATCGGTAAATTGGATTTAGAAGTAGCTTAATGGCGATAGTATAAAGCCTTTGAGAAGGTTAAAATAGTAATTAGTAGTTTTGCTAAGGAAACTAGCATCTTTAATCGTTCGAAAGTTCATAGTCGGCGGCTGTTGGAATGTATTGCGTAATGGATGGTAAGGTTTGTTGCGAACCTCAGGCTCGCCGCCCCTTTCCGTTTTCTACCAAATTACCGAATTCCTGCTACTGTTCATTTACCCTTCTAACTTCCTACAAGATCCTGCAACTTTCCAGTAACATTTCACGCATTAATACCAGTTTTAAGATGCTTTTTCAGTTCTCACAGCACGCGTGTAATCCTGATTATAATAAATTTTACCGAATCTCCTCTAATTTCCGGTGCTTTTTAAATTACTACTAAGTTATAATTTAAATCTAAAAGAAATTAAGTTAAAGTACTATTAAGTTATATCGCCCTTTCAGCTTCGTCTCTGCTTAAATACTCAGAGTAATTCATTTGACAATGAATAGCATCATGAAGTATCTTTTCTTAAAAAATATAATATTCTATTATATTTAATTAGTAAGTGGGGAATATTACAGACATAGTATGCAACGTTAATTTTTTTTTTATACAATAAAAATATTTCGTTATATTGAACTGTGGAAAATAAAAATAAATAAGTATACAAAATAAATAAATAAATAAATATATTACTCCAATTATTCAATTTTTATACAATAACAATAATTTAGTGTATTAAATCGTACTCGATACATGTTAAATTACAAAGTTATTTAACTCTTAAATTGTAGACGTTTTTACGGTACCTTACGGTAAACGAGAATCTTTTATACCCAGATGATACATTTTTCAGTAGGTAATATTTATTGAAAAAAATCTATTAAAATTCATATAATACGTTCAAACGTTCTAACTTAAGGTTATAATATTTTTACCAAATAGCTTCTTTTTGGAAAGTGGGGGAGCGGGAGGTTCACCGTCTATTACCTTGCGTGAAATTCAATCCGGTTGAAATAGCTCGAGCATGAAATACCTACATTCACAGTTTAAAGGTTAATAGTTTGAAATATTATAGAATCAAAGAAAAAGAAGTTATTATGCATTGTTAATTCTTTTACAACAAATATGAAGAATAAATCGAATAACAGAATGTAGAATAAAGTGCCTCAATTATTCAGTTTTTACACTATAGCAATAGTTCATTATATTGAATTGGAAAGAATAATTTAAAATAATAGGTAGATACAGAGTTATTAAATTAGAACTAAGCCTTTCTGCTGCGAAAATTTTAATATTGTATAACGACTTACAAAAGTACTTGAACATTTATCTCACCTTAAAACTTCGTTAGCATAGATATAGGCATAGAGGTATCATATTAATGATATTTACAAAAATTTGCAAAAATTAAAAAAAACATAAAAGTTAGAAAATTATTTATTACAAGCGGATGCTCCACAAAGGTTCCCAAAGTATTCGAACAGTCAATTATTTATTATACTAGTAAGTCACGGTATTTAGTGAAATCATACGTGATAGTGATAGATCATATACGTACTAGTTTTTTACTAAATGTACATTTGCAATAAATGCGAGTATCATTTATGCACATTTTCGGATCGTTTTCATATTTTGCCAGTTTATCAGCTTACCAGTTACGGTAATCGTATCTCATTTGAACGTTCATGAAATATCGAAAAGTTTTCTATAACGCACGTAATACGTACATTCACAAATATTTTCTATGATGAATGTTCCAATACCTTTGCGAATCACTGTAGTCACTTTGTTCCCGTTCGTTAGTTAGAACGACGTTACGTGTGAAAAGTTGTTTTATCGAAAAATTGATTGATATCGGTGTTAATTGGATGGTATTAAATCGACAGAAGGTGAGACTTCATTCAGAAATAAAATATATCGTTAAACAGGCGATTAAATAACGTTGAATTTAATTTATGCATTATTGAAATGTTAGTTGATTGTTTGAGAAAGTAGAAGTAATAGAATGGAAGAAAATGAAATATTTGTTATTTTTACTAAAACGGTTTTCATTTTTTTTTTTAATTATTTTAAAGAAGTTAATTATTTATTACCTTGTTCCTATGGAAGATATATGTATGTATTTATACCCTCAAATGTTGAAATACTTCCATGATATCATTGTGTGTTGAATTTAAAATCACAAAAGGTGTAAGATACGTTGTTCACGTACGGTTTTCATTTTAAGAAACAGTTTAAAGGTATGTAGTTCATTTTGTATGTTGTTATAATTTAATACAACACTGCTACGTATTGTCTAAAATATACCATCACGGTAATATGTATAGCCATAAATTTAATGTGGGAATGTTAATTCTCGTGTTACTCCGAAATATGTGGTGAATTTGAATACGTTTCACATAAAGTCCGAAGCAAGTTTAAAGACCACGTGCATTCTATTACGAAGTCTGAGTATGTCGCCTGTGCGGTCCGGCAAATGTTCGGACGAAATTCCAGAATAATTCCATCGCTTTCTAATTCGAAATACTTTTCACTTTAATATTCGTTTTAGATCTCTTTAACGTTCAAATATCTCCTGAGTTTTCCCTCTCATTAAATAATCAATTAGATGACGTTATTGAAAAAGCGGTGAAACGAAACCAATTGACTGGTTGATGGAACTAGCAGATGTATATCACGGAACAATTATTGAATAAAAATATGAAACGTTTTTCGGTTTAACGGCGAGGTCAAATTGTGATATTTTTTTGGAAATTATTGGAAACAATTAAAAGTTTTTCATTTTGAAACTTTAACCGACACATATACAATTGCATTTTTATTGGTTTCTGTTATTTACAGTAAGAACTAATAAATTTTATATTTAAAAGTTACTATTTCATATATAAAATAATACTTGAAATAACCGCTTTAATTTTTTATATAAGATTTGATGTGAGAATTTTTATGCATTTCAAAATATGCATTTCCTCATGCGTTTAAATTTGTCATTTTAAATTTGGAAGAATATAAATGCAGGAATTATTAATGAAAGAAAAAGATGCATATTTTATATTAACTGAAATTTAATTTTCTTTATAAATTAAACATTTTTTTATAAATTATAATTCCTTAATACGTATCTCTTGTTGATTCTTCAAACTAGTCTTAGAAATAAGACTTTTATCTTTTAAATTTATTATTTTCCGTGATATGGCTGCTTCGATTTTTGGTATAAGCGTCTTTACAAATCTTAGAACTGTTTTCTATTAATTCGAGAAATTTTTCAGTCCGTAACATAAAACGGGGAATGAATAAAATATGTTGGAAGTCTTAGTTTCAGTTCCACTATATTAGCTACGTTTGAATTGATAAATACGATTACTAAACAATTTTGTTCTTTTTATATTTACGAAATAAGTAAAAATTTTAGGATAATTCAATTTCGATTATGCTGGATTCGTTAATATTTTACAATTATGTAGTTATTTTGGCGATGTAAAAAATTGTTTTCAGGACGTTTTGGAGAAAGATGATCATTGTTATTGAATTTTTCAAAAAACGAGCCTATAGGTATACCTTTAATTACGCCAATCGATATATTTTCTTTATTTCCTATACAAAAATTAAAATACTTGCGTTTGAAAATGATTAACTTAAAAGATATTATTTTATCTCTAATTTTGTAGAACTTATCGCATGAAAGATTAGAATGACATAAATATTAATGTATTCAAGAATGAACGAAATATTTTGTATACTCATATTTACTCTACTTATAGAGCTACTTAAGAAGCTTCTTGCTTATTTATTAAATTCGTCTCTTTAAATTTTTACAGTCTTCAATGTATCTACTATTCAGTGGATCACAATTTAATTACAGTTAATCAAAATATAATTACAGTGAGCCACCGTAGTAAAAATTAATAATTAGTGCTTTTTAATGATATACATTCTGCAGTGTTTATTAATAGAAGTATATAACGTAATAATCGAGCGTTTTATTGATATTACGTGGTTAATTAAAAAATGACAGTCCATTATAATACAAATAAAAATATACGCAAATCGAATTGAATAATTGCGAAGATACGAATATATGTGTCTAATTACAGTTCTTCGATATTTCTCGTTCAACGTTTAAATTAGAACTATAACCATGTTTGGAAAGTCGAAGAACTACAGTGAAACGCTTTCTGAGAGCTTTCATAATGTAACATTGTTGGTATGAATCTGCGAATTGAATTAACGTTAGGAAATTGATCATTACGAGATCAAAAGCAGCTGCGCAAATCGTGATCTAGTTACCAGGAACGATCTAAAAACTGTCTATCATCTGTCTCTGTAGCTGTTATTGACCAGCACTCACGAGTCAATTAGAACCTGAGTGTGAAGCTTACGAGTCCTTAATGAAATGATGATCTGCGTCCGTCATTTTCAACGTTTATCAATTATACTGTGTAGTAGTCAATTGATTTACTAAAGCAAATAGGTCAGAGTCAGAGTATTTCGTTCTTTGCTAAGAACGTTGAAAATATAATATGTTTAATTATCATCAGTATAAGAAATTTTGACATAAAATCTGCATAAAGTCCAACATTGTGCTTCCAACTTTTCTTTTCTACGTGGGAATCTCGACAATTGAAGAAATAAGAAATCAATAAAAATGTTTGTTATCGTTGAACATACAACGAAAGGATTCTAAATTTATATAAAGTCCGAAATTGCATTTAGTTTCTTTGAATGTTTGATATATTATAATTTTCATAATATTCGATACAAATCAGAGATAAGAACTATTAATCTTAATTATTAAAAGTATGTGAAATTGTTAGGGTTGCAGTTATAAGACTTGAAGAAAAAGAGAGTATTCAGGATAAATTAAAATGATATGTAAATACATAGATAGCGTGTGCGTACATTAGTTCATTAATAACAGGAAAGATTTTATCGATATTGAATATTTCATTGTGAGGCAATTAAAATAATAATTTTTCGACTTAATATCAAGTCTGTCTGCAAACATTCGATATTGATTACGTATGCAGTTATTGATTTTTTTTACATTGAACATGCAACCGTGTTTCATATAGTGATGGAGTATCTGAAGATTCTCGACACGTTCTACCAGTAAAATCAATAATTCTAGCTTAGCTTGTAAAAAAGAGGAAAACTATTGAAACATGAAAGTGATATTATTTTAAAAACTAGGTCAAATGTGATATATATGTGCATTTAATGTGATTTTATAGTATATCTGTTTCTGTATCATATAAGTACTGAATTTTTGTCTTAATAGAATAATATAGATAAAAGGAGAGGATAAACATTTTTTAGATAAAAATAATAGTAATAAATTATTATTTGCTCTATTTTTTATATGCCGTTATACATTATTTGTCGTATGATGTAAACCAATTTTTAATAGAAAAAGTAAGATACTATTTAATAAAAGGGTGAAGACGTTACACAGGAAACAAATGATTTCTTAAAGATGATGTTCAATATATCAATGATTGAAAGTAAATCAATAAATATACTATTGTTGTATCTACTGTTGTTGCATTGTTATGCTGAAAAGGTAACTGCATATTGCGTACAAAATTCTCAACAACGACTTTACTAAACTTTAAGGGTAATATAGTGGCAGATAAAACAGGCAATAACATTCTGATAAATGATTCCATTTATTATGTGCATTTAGAATTATTCTAAATTAGAACTTGAACTATTGGATTAAAACTATCCAAAATTAGGATTTGAGCTATTGAATTGGAACAATTCCAAAAAATGTATTCTGTTAAATATTTAGAAATTATCTCTTTCTATAGCAAGTATCTCCTCTAGACGAGTTCCTTTTTTGTAAAGATTATTGGACGTTCTTCAAAATTAAATTCCTTTTTTCCTTTATTTCCAGATACTAATTTTTCTATTCGCTACATTAGCTTTAAGTCTATTATTTTTAAATAGAGCCATAAGTACATATAGACTTTGTATAAACTTTATAAACCCTCGAAGTTTATAATAATTCCAGAATTAAAACTTTCGTAATATGCATTCGCAGTAACAAAAAGATTAGATTTTCCATATACTTTCAAATGAGACCTAAATTTTCTGAAACGTTTCATCTAAGCTATTTATTTTCGTGCCGCAAAACAGACGTTTGTTCAATATTCGATCGAATTTGCCCTGAATCTTTTTCAACGACTAAACTTTCGCTTGAAACTTCGCTTTTCAGGCCGATATCACTTATGTATAACATTACTGAGGAAAGTGAGTTTTAAAACTTCACACGTTCGAGCCTGTGATCATGTAGTACAGTCTTCCTTTTTTAAAGGATTTACCATGACTCCGGGGAAACTTTTTAAGTTTCAATATGTAGAGAACAGAAATAAAGGATGAATATTAAATTATTAAATAATTTATTCAATATACACGTATAATAGAATCACGCGATTTTATGATGCTATTTTCGTTTTATTTCGGGTTTGATATTTTCACTGTCATGATATAATGTATAAACTAATTCAAATTGTTATTAAAAAATGTATATTGCCGTTCAGAAGTTCATGTAAATTGTATTTTTATTGTGACACCTCTTTTATAATATCGATACCTTATTTTCTCAAGGCAACGCTGGAACGAAAAATGTCGAAATAGTTTCAGATGAAAGCTTTACCAAAAAAAAAACAAATTGGGGTCTGAGAATAAATCTTTTTATTTGTTTCTTTCCCTTAAAAAAATCGAGGTGGCTTGGAAATTCATAAAATATGGATTTAACTACTTGATGAATTTTACCATACGTTGTGCGCTTCAAGTAACATGTAAATTAATTGAATTCCTTAAGATGTTGAAAGCTGTCTTATTGCATACTGTCGATTACCATAAACGATGAATATATTCGTATATACGTATACATATATATATATATATATATATATATATATATATATATATATATACATATATATATATATATATATATATACTGTGTATACATGGAGAGTACAACTGAATCAGTATACAATATATAACTATAGATTTCAATGATAGAAACACTCTACATAAATAATTCTTTAAAGTTGTAAATGTTTTTCTATATTTCTAAGATTGTACAGAAGTAACAGCGTACATACAATCTCCATAAAATATAGTTAACGCTAAGCATATTTTTTCGTCATACTCAAATCTCTTATTAAAAAAACACACATAATGAAAGTCTCGCTAAAACCTCATCCAAGCTTTTCAAATTCCAGTTTGAACCGGTTATTTAACTTGAAATATTATTTCAGGTTTCTATCCTTCTTGCCATTAGTCAATTCGCTTCGCTTGAAATCATTTGGGTTCGTGTAACTCGACTAATCTGAGCAACGCTTAAAAACACAATGGCTGGAAGAAATAGCTGCGCACACTTTTATTCTCTAACGAGGCGCATTTTCACCAAGATCCATACGTTTCATTTTCGCAGTATCAAACTTTTGTATACGTCGTATGAAAGTATTACTAAATGATATGAAATTTCACCTAATCAATTAATATTTAAATGCATACTTTTAGTTTATTTACTTACAAACGCATCTACATCTGAGGTTCAATAACAACTACGGTCGTATACGATTACATTTCCATAGGTTTATACAATATCACATTAAATTACTATTATACTATTGTTTGGTCATAGATATGTACGATATTTAAATTGTATTAGTGAGCATAGTTAAATACCTAAAAAACATGTCAGTTGTGGTAAATTCAGTTACTTCTCTGCGGCTAGATTAATTGAAAAATGTTTGTGTTCCTTTTATTTCTTCCCTCTTATTTAGGGTCGTTTTGACGTTACTTGGGACGCTGTGTTGTTGTCTTTCGTTTTGAAATTTAGAACATTCAACTAACAGGCAAAAAATATTTCTTACATGTCATATGACGATAATTTTTGTATATGTTACACGTGAGCGCTACTGAATGATACGAAGCCTAATCTAATTAATTACTATGCAAATGCTACAATAACGTGCAAATACATTTTGTAGCCACTGTATACAAAATCATATCTACCAACATGTAAATATCTACCATATGTACATATATACATGAATATATATTAGGTTGTCCGAAAAGTGTTTTTCTTTCGCAAGCGTGTTTCTTACAACAGTGAACCTTCATACAAACCAAATCTGTGAAATGTCGCGGTGTTTATCTCGATAGAACAAAATGGATCGTACGTAATTCGACAAAATTTTCGACGTCTATTATTTCTTCATAAAACGAAAGGAACTTTTCGGACAACCTAACATATATATATATATATATAACTTGCTTGCAATATTTCCTTAATTTATGATGTACCTAAACGAATCCTCGAATTCGAGAACACCACTGACCTACAAATCGCTCGAATTCGTCCCTCCACTCTATCGATCTACACACTGACCTAAACGACCTGACAATTTCTCTGATGATGTCGACAGAAGCTTTGGAGGATGGGTTCCCGAAGGAGCGGTTTCAGCGGGAGCCGGGCGAACGCTGGCGTTCTGAAGGAACGAGCCAGCATGTCGTTCATGCTGGTGGTCATGTTCTTCGCCGTGTTCGGTTTGATCGTCTTTACGGAGATATTCCTGATCGACGAGAGGCGTGGCGGGGGCGTAGGTGGCACCGGGGCCCTAGGAGGTCACAGGAGTGGACATCGATTGCCGGCTGCGCCCGATCGTCCGGATTACGGGGAAATCGGAGTAAGTACGCAATTAGGACCATCTGTATCCACTTGATTAAACTTCGCTATTGCTCCATATGAATCTCATACTCTACAGGGTGTTTCGGAAAGTTGGTTATCAAACGTTAGGAGCGTGTAGTACTCATGGAAACAAGGAAAAAGGGCATAGCGAATGTAGTGAATACAACTGTCATTAGTTTTGGAGTTATAAGATGTTTCGCAAAAGGAAAATATATTACGCATTGGGCTGTTGGAAAAATTTGTGGCCTACTTGGCAGTTAATGCCGCGTAAAAAGGTACGATCGAATGAAATGCTGAATCGTGATCCTGATGGCATAAGAAGAGTCTGATGCACTGGAAAAATGCAATTTAAGGGAACAATCCGAAATTCGTTAATTAGTTTTGCATTTAGAAAGTTTTGTATTTATCAAGGTAATTAGGGGCTTTGTGTGGCGGTGAAAAGCGTCTGCTTACTTTTAGACTTTTAGTCTAAAAGCATCGAACTTTGGCTGGGATGTTCAATTCCATTCATTGGATATAACATACTCACACTGATTTCGTTTAATCTAACTTTCGTTTTAATTACGGGCAACTGAATGCTTCAAGAAAGAACGAAGAAACTCGTCGCTAAAAAGAATAATAAGTTTCTTTTTTAAATGGCACCATAGAAAGGAACAAGAAATTCATTGTATTATTTAATAGAGTATTCAATTTCTTTAGAAATTTAATTTCGCAGCAACGTTTTCCAACAAGCCAATACTCGGATATATTGCGTGATAAAAAAATGACGATCGGTTATAATATAATTTACTCCATACGGCAACATGGCAGGAACTGATTTCGATCTTGCGCAGTCTCGAAAGTTATCGTTTCTTAATAACCTAATCTCGCGAAGATTTTTTCATGCAGTAGAGTCTCCTGTAATGTTACAGGCTCGTAGCTGAAAGCGTCTTATAACTCCGGAACTAACGGTGTTTCGACTCATGTTTATTAAGACGACTTTGCCTGCTTGTTTCAAAGCGTACTGCTTACACGCTCCTGAAATTTGATACCAACTTTTGGAAACACCCTGTGCATTTAACAGCCGCACCGTTGAAATAAATGTCGGGAGAAAATGGACTCGGTCGTTTCGGACCTGGTACGCGAGCAGGTCCTCGCGATTAACCGAGCCGCGATTCGTTTAACGAATTATTTACTATCGTTCGATGGACCGTTTTCACCAATCAACGCTATTTATTTCCGTTTTGTTAACCGCTTTATTCGTCGTTAGTCGTATGCAAATATTGATCGGATAATGGAGTAGAGGGTGGTATTCCTAGCAAAGGGAAGAAAAAGCAGAAAATAGTTCACCCTTATTTGATGACCGATCGCGGTGGCACGACCGTTCGTTTCTGATGATTTGAATATGTATTTAATCGCTACTGTGTCGGGACCACAGGCAAACAGCGGTGATTTCGGCACAGATTGTCCGATAAAATAAATAAGCGTCACATGGGATAAACATATTGATTTTCTGATTTAACGACGATTCGCTTTGATGGCTATGAGAGAGTATTTTAACAGTTGAAACGGGACGAAGTTGTGGAGGAAACGACCTCTTAGGTTCGAAGATATAAATCTCATATTATAGAATAAACCTATAAAGTTTTTGTGAAGTATAAAAGACGTAGTAATGACAATTAATGTCCTTGAATTTTCAAGATAAAAAGGATATGTATTCGACCCTAAGATTAAATGTAAAGTGATACGAATTTGATCGACGATGTAGTAAATTTAAAAACCTGGTTTTCGCAGAAAATAGAAGATTTTGATCATCGTACTTCTTCTTTGTAGTTTTCTAATAACGGGCATATGCTACGATATTTTACTAATAAGTTTATAGAGGATTTAAGGGAAATAATTTTCTCAGAAAATTCGCCACCAAATTCTTGTCATTTCAAGTGATGATTAAATAATAAATGGTAAATGGCTGCCATTTTTTTTTATTATAGAATTTATTTTATTTCATCCTTTAGGACGTTTCATCATGCATTTAGAATCAGTTTGAAATGTATTATACTACATGTGTTTTACTAATATTTACTTAATTTAACTCTTTATCAATATGTTTAAGTGCTTATGCTTTTTTATTTTCAGCACACCTCAATAATCGATAGATGATCAATACAATAGAGTTTCTTTTTTGCAAGTTTCTATAGTAACAATGAGTTGATCTACGCTAAATATTTGTTCGCTTTCGATGTATATGTATAATGCAGTAATAATTTAGTTCAGTAAAACGTACATACGATTGATGGTAGAAAAAATCACAAATTAATGCAGACGCTTCCGCTTTTCTAAGTTTTCAATAAAATTCGCACGACAAATTGTTTCCAATCGATCAGCACTCTTTTTCACTGACTGCTCTAACGCTCCAAATAAACGTGTAACCATTTATTGTGATTACATTTGATAATTCATATTTTTCAGCGGTTATTCAATAAAAGTTTCCTGTCTGCGCATGATATATCGTACGCAGTGAACTACGATCACAAAGAACATTTTTCTCGACGCGGCTATTTACATACTTCGTCGATTAACTGTGAATCTATGTGAAACAAACGTTGCCAGTCAATTTAACAAATTAAAAGTTCGTTAAATTCTTGGTTATTCTCTCTCTCTCTCTTTCTCTCTCTTTGAATGAGTTCCAGTGTTTCGTCGTTACGATCGAAGTGGTTTAAGAGATGATTCATTGCATTAACGGTTCGCGTTCATTGATTCGGCACCGAGATTAAGATTGCGATATTAAAACGTGATAAATGATATACGATGTCAGTTTGCTGTAACGAGCGTGCATATCGAAATTATTGTTTGTGTGCACACGTGACGCTGCATCAACGTTTACGATACTTGTTAGTTGGATAACGATAACGTCAGAATCGCTGACAACGTACAGGCGTATGTGCAACGTGTCTTGTAAAAAGCTATACCGTAGTGAGGTGTAGAAAAAATTGATAACGCGAATTGCTTATCGCGATTTTTATTCATAGTTTATAAATATAGTTTATGTAGAATGGGAAGTACACTTGTAAAGGTAAAAACATATAAACTTCAATGCAGCGTTTGTACACGATGACGCTACTGATATGTACACAGTTGAGCTAATTAATTATAGTAGAAAAGAAAGGAAAAATTATGAAATTAATATTGAAATAAATATACTCGCATATTTGATTTTAGAATTAATAAGAAAGATCGCATGTGATATTAAAATAATATTTTGATATTAGAAGCATATTAATTTTAATCGAATGTTATAATTTCATAATAAATGCTCAAAGTAATTTTACATCGAAGGTAGATTATCTCTGTCTCATCACTGATCTAACAAATGTGAATATTTTAAGCGTACGACTAATTAAACAGAACTACGGAGTTGGTTATATTTTGTAAACAAAATTTCGTCGTGAACTCGTGGAAAAGTCAATTTACAAAGATCCTGATTGCGAAGTTTAAAGTTCAGCATTTTTGAAATTAAAGATATTATCGTAGTATAAATATACATATACTACACTGAATAATTTTATAGAAAACATATATAATAATTTTAAAAGTTGTTCGAGGATCAGTTGGGAAAGATAATACTTTTCATTAATTCATTTATTTAAATCTACTGTTTTAACATTTTCATCAATTTTATTAACAGATTACAGTACACGTTCATCTAAATGTTTGAAAATGATATCATTTACTCGTATCGCGCAACTTTCACGTGACCTTTCGAGGTAGATTTATAAATTGAAAAATCAATCCGAAAGACGGTTAAGAAACTAAGAATTTCAGTATTTGAGTTTTCCACGGTACTAATTAACTTCGATCATAACAAAATCAATATTGTATTTTATCACAGACATCGTATGATACTACTCAATCTATAATATATCATTGAAATAAAACAAACACGACAATAGCAGCCTCTTTGCGACGCAATCGACTAAATAAATTTTAATTTCCTGGAAAACCGCTCTCTATCTGGGCTCATTCGATCTTTTGAAAGGACAAAGCGAGAAGGACGAGCGAGAGCGTATTAGGGGTCGTAGGTGAACCCGAGGTTCCCCTCTGCATCGGGTCCGGAAACCATTTTAATCTCCGCTATAAAGTTCGCAATCATCGCGAATAAAAGGGCGCAGATTATGACCTAAAATCGTGCTTTGGTGTTCGCGGCTTACCCTCGGGGAAATTAAAATGTCTCAATGGCCGTTGGCAATCCGTGACAACCGAGTTACTCCTTCTGACCATCAGAACTTTCTTCGGGGTCCTTCTCCTTTTCTTCTTACTTCTTCGTCCACTCCTTCTTCCACGGTAGTAATAAGCAAGAGATATCGGGCGAGTTCGGAGAATGAGTGGGTTTTCCATTGGAGAACTCGCACGTTGCTCGCGGGGTCGATAATCCTCAAACGTTTCCTGTTGGAAGCAAAAGGGAACTGGCAAAAGACTTTCGAACTAATGGCAAGGGCTCAACTTTATACTCGGTCGCTCTTTGTTCGTACAAAGCGGAAGAAAAGTGGAGACGGAAAACTTTGCCATCCTGGACCATCGATTTTTGCCCCTGTCACTGCTTTCCGCTGCTACTCACGCTCCTATTTTTATTCCTCCCTTTTATTTCGTGCTCTTCTACCTCTTCCCCTTTAGCATAGCACACGCCTCACGCGTCTCTTAACCTCACTCCAGCTGTTTTATATGCTCTTTCTCTTCTCTCTTTCATCCGGTATAACCGTGTCGGACAATGATTCACGGTGGAGCGAAAGAGTCGAATAAGAAGCAGTTCGCGTGGCATTGATATAGCCGCTACTTAAAACGAATATCGATTGCAGCCTGCTTTTCCCTGTGTTTCGAGTTTCCGTGCTAGCGACGCGTCGGGGTGAAGGACGCGCTCGTCAAAAATTCTGATGCCACCCAGATGATATACGTATACGTGATGGCCCATGCAGTAACGCCCACGGGATACGATATGCCATTGAAGCTGGGAAGAAATGGAAAACACACCGTAGGACAAAGTGAAACGATACGGGAAAAATGAAAATTCTAAGATTAATTCTATGCATTTTTATAGATACAATAGCGATACGTATATAGAGAGTGTAATTATATCCGTTTTAATTTATCAGGTTTCGAATTTTGTGGTAATCGTAAAATTGAATTTCGATATAATTTTGTGGAGAATGAAAAGAAAGCTTGATTGATAGATCGCGTATTTACATGAATTTAGCGAATTTGAAATGCAAAAATACACAAAATGTACGTAATAGGCAAAAAGTGTATAAGATATTCAAAGTAGAGTACTCGTTACAATACTTAGCAGGTGACGTTGATTAATCTCTACACAAGTTCCGTTTCTTCTACTGTGACGAAAGGTTTGCTTAAGTATCCAATTTATCGATCGACATGGACGAAAGTATGGAATTATATTTAAAAAAGAGCCGCAATTCCACTTTTCCAATTCATTGATACATAGAAATGTGTCCAATTAATTCTAGAATATTTTTCATTCTACAGTTTTGACTGATTGAACATTTTGTTGACTCCTTCGACGATTCGATAAAAAACTATTTTGAACAAAATTCTTAATAACCTTTCATGCTACACCGCGTGATCGATTCAATATTACTTAATATTTGTTGAGAACATTTTTCTATTAGATTGTTTAAAAAATCGTAACGAACGTTACCCAGCATATTCTCTGTGCTATTTCATTTTACCTTATGAAATTTCTATTTGATTTAAAAAATATATTCTCTTTCAATCATGCAGGACACTCTGTGTATATAAAAGCGGTTAAAATATTTAGAAAAAGGAATTTTAGTGACATAAAGTTCGGTTCAAATACCTGAACAAGTTTTATAGTACATTGTTGATAATATACATACATTCCCAATCGTAAGTATTAGGGTATTTATTGGTATTCGGTATAAATCGAATGCTTTCTTCAGTGCTTTTATTGTTTAATTATTTTGTTAATTTATTGTATAAAATATGTTATTTCGTTCTCATCATATGTGTTTTATAACGTAAACTATTAAGTAAAATAAAGAACTTTCTTCTCTCTTTTGGAGTTGACAATGTATGTAAATGCACACATATGTATGTATTTATATCGTACGATGTATAAAATTTGTTTTAATTTAATAAGATCATGAAAAATATAAGAAATAATTGTTATGTAGAAAAAAATTGGAATTTTCCATTATAACGCTACTTGAAGTTTAATATTTTAATTTTTTTGTGCAGATAATATTTATGTATAGAGTTATATTGATTATTTATGTATGTTTTGTTATATTTATGTTTTATGTAAAATAGCTACAAAACATGAAAATTAAAATTTCTAAATTAAAATTCGTTACTGCAATAGAAATATTCTCGTGACATAATTTACACACCTGCGATAGGCTTTGCATGCTATTTTAATCAGAAATCTTAAAATATTTATAGATGTCAAGCATTCTTCAGAAAGAAACGTACATAACTCAACTGGTAAAAAGATATAAAAGCATAGATAAAAATATCAGACAAACTTCAACTCACTGCACAGCAAAAGTGAATCTGTATTAAATAAATATTCTTTCGATAAAATTCTGTTTATATCGAAATGTTTGATAAAATAGGACATTTAACATTTGATAAAATGGTCTTTAATTCGAATAAAAGAACTTTTAAGAACTTCTATTTATATCACTGCAATATTTATTTATATCTTTATTTATGTTTTACAAATTTTTGTACCGTTCACTTTAAATGATGAGAAATGTTTTAATTAAAATATTTTTATTCACACCTACGAGCTTGTATTTTCGTAAGTTTTGTTTGCGTTCACGCTTTTAATAAAACGAAATGAAATAAAAATTGCGATAAATTTTAAAAAATACTATACACAGAGAGAAAATATTTCTCTTGTTAGGATTCCGACAATAAAGATAAAAAATTCTAAATAGCACTAGCATGTGCTAGATAAAATACCAGTGCAAGAGATAGATAAACTAAAATACGATTCATAGATCCGCCTCTATTTCGTACTAGTTAATAGGTATTTAGTTTCACACTGATTGCGCATAATGATATTTTCATTTTATTTCACCTCCCATTTATAACTGGTTATCGCGAATGCAATTCAAATGGGGGATTACAAAAATGAAGTCGAATCAATTCTTTCTGAATATCTTAAAATAAATTTCTTTTTCTAAGGTGTTGTCATGTAACCCGGAGAATGTATTTCCATATCGTTTCACTTGCAGCCGACAATTAAAATTCCCAATTATTTGATTTATTCATATTACTCGGTTTTCAGAATAAATATTCGTCACGCGAGATATTAAAGCAAAATTACTTCTTCAAAATTAGTATATTACTTTTTGATCGTAATTTATAGTAACTTCGACATATAAGGTTCCAAAAAGACCTAAAAAGTATAATAAATGAAATATAATAAAATAAGAATTCCTTAATTTAATAATTATTATTTTATATTATTTTTCAAAAATTAACGTATCATTTTTCCATGGTAATTTATAGTAACTCAGTTATAAATCGATCCATGAAATAATCAAAGAACTCGTATCAAAAATGGCTCTTGCTAAATTTTTCGCCTTTTTATATAATAATGCACTGTGCCTGTTAAGAATAAATTATTATGAAAAATGATCCATGTCCTGGCTTATAATCGAATGGAAATCGATCGGTTCTACAAAGGTTCTAATTCCACAAGTTCGCAGTTCTTTCGTAATATCATCATAAACACATCTACAGCAATTGTGTAATGTGATGAATATTTTGTTGAAAAGAAGTTGACATGTACTGAACAGAAATTTGAAATGCTACAGAATTCTTTCGTTTTCATACAGAAAGACACAAGACTAACTTGAGACTAACTAACTTGAACAAGAGTCATTTTATGATCTCTCTGTAATTAATAAAGGAAACAAATTAAACGAAAATTTATTTCAGCAATAATAAACGATAATATGAGAATTCAGTAATTTAATAATTAAAGATATTTATCGACAAGGAAATTATAATACGAACAATTCGCACAGAAAAAATTGATATTTTCCTATATTTCACTTTATACTGTTCATTACATTTTACGTAATGGTACCAACAAGTTAACACGTGTCGTGAATATTTACAAACTACAATATTAGTCACAACCAATCGAGGAGCACTTTCAAAAATCGATCTCGACTAAACTTTTTTTCTTAGAACGTTCTCATTGCAGGATAGAAATCTTTTTGATTATACCCCGTTTTAGCTGTTCTCGCGTCATTATTTGCTTCCTGTCTTCCCACTGTTCTCTTTTTCTCGAAGCGCCGTTTCTGCATTTCCTGGTTCCGGAACGTTTGAAAAAGCAACATCGAGTTTAGGGGCTAAATTGGTCTCAGATGATTTCCGAGATGGAAAAGTGGCTTCGTCCAGCAGGAAATAGCTTTTATAGGAATGGTACACGTGATTCCGTTGAACTGTAATGTAAAGCTGTTTAGAACGAGCGGGAATTCTATTCAATCGTAATAAATACCGGCGCGATTCGCTCGATCAGATCTTTAATTTCGTTCCGCGTCCTTTCCATCGTTAAAATTCAAATGAAACTGTATTGATTTCGTTGGCGTCTCCGTGATAAAGTGCTTTAATTAGCAATAAACTATGAAATTATCGAAATGGTCGAACAATAATAAGATTACGCGAAACTTCGCTGTATTTAACCATTTATATACAATTTTACTATAGTCTAAAGACGCGATAACATTATTATTTTAGAATTCATAGAGCTTACGTAACGTATTGTTTAAGTTTCTATAATTTCAGCCGTGTTTCATCGATGCATGAATCTTGTGGTTGAAGTCAGGAATAAGGTTCACATAATACGTTTAAGTTACCAAATTTTCTTGCTGTGAAACTTTATAGTAATAAATCTAATAATAATTCTATTATTAGAGTAATAATAATTAAGTAATAATAACTCTAATTGGTTATTTTATTAGCTCTTGTGATGATTAATCGTCTATGTTATAGAAAATCTTCTTTTTCCAAGACTCTCTTTTCGCTAACCTGTTAGGCTTGTGAGAAGTTACCAATGTGACAATTATTTTTAACATATCTAAAATTCGAATTTGCACCATTACGACTACTTATGAATCGTGTAGCTTTTTAAAAAAAATTCTATAGTATCAGATATCGCAGAAAGTTCGCGCTGTTCTTCATGTTTATGCATTTTTTATCAAAATATTGTCCAATTTTTTTATAGAACCCGTGTATCCTGTAACTAGGAAAATTTAAACGAATCGGCTAATAGAAATAACTTCTCATTAATACAATTCATCAATAAATATATTGCATAAGTTATCTACAATACATTTATTGTCGACCTAAATGTTAACTATTTGCCTGTAATATAGCATTTTAAAACTCAAATTTACGTACAATGTAGACGAATAAAATTTATTTGTTCTGGCATATCAATTAAAAAACATTACTTTATGATTAGAGCTTTGGGAGTCACGAATTACTAGAATCTTTAGATAGTATCTATAACTAGTGATACACATATCATAAACTACAAATCCTGTCATAGCATTAGTAGCGTAGTATTAGCCAGGGGCATAACCCCTTGTGACCTATTTTCTGTAATGGACGATTCTCCTAAATGCCTGACTATAAGTAGCAGTTGCAAATCCCAAAACGATTGTCCACAAAGCTTTCAAGAAACATTATTCGTTAATCATACCACAATACCTTCATCTTTCTTTAATGTGTACATACGTGTCAAGTGCGCATTAAATTTCACCCTGTTAGGAATTAGAATTCATGTTCTAGGTCATTTGAAAGTTTTTTTCGAAGCTGCCATAGCAACCTTTCTACAATATTCCCATTGCAAGTGCAACTTGAACGAAACTGTTTTCTTATATTTATTGAAATTAATTCTTTAATGCAAGAATGTATTAATTAGAATTATTGAGTTGGCAACTAAGTGATTGCGGATTTTGTCATCAGGTGGTATTGACAAAATCCGCAATCACTTAGTTGCCAACCCAATATATTACTGCTACTACTATAATAACCAGAAGGTTATTATTATTTATCTAGTATTATATATAAAAATAAATTAATACAAAGTAGTATAGTATGTACAAAATATGTAATTCCTGACACATATAAACGGGTGGATGTGTAAGTTTCAGGTTTAAATACTATAACAAATACCTTTTCATTTATAATAAGGAACTTTATATAATATTCTATGTATTTTTCCGTCTATCTTGTACATTTTTCTACACTTAAATTTCCCACAAACGCGTACCGATTCTCAGTTTACTTATAATTTATCATTTGAAGATTCACCGATGGTATCAGCGAATCGTTGTTCAAATTGACTTAGAATTGATTTCACCAGAGTTCGGAAGATTGAAAGAACGAAGAAAGCTGAAGACGAATGGCGAATAAGAAGAACGGGGGACTAGTTGAATTCATCTTCCTTATCGCGAAAAGAGCCCGCGTGCTCGTCTGCCACGTGACCAAGAACTAAAAGGGAAATGTAGAACAATGAGGGAAATGTAGAGATCGTTGAAATAATGAAAAGGTGAACGATACGTCAGGCCGTTATCAAGATGAATAGAGGCTTGCGTTAATTTCGTCTTCCAGTGAAATAAATCGACGCTTAATAAACTATTGAGCAGAAGCTGACGCTGTAATGTCGTAATGCCAGGCAAATGAAGCGGCCTGAGGATGGCTGTGACTTTCGCTTATTAACGTCATAATTACCACTGGCGAAAGAGCTGAATCATTTATTCATTATATATCAGTGAACTTGTATATGGCTGCGTCTATCGCGGTTAAAGAAAAACGAAATGTTTATTAACTAGAAACTTTCGCTTTGCCTGTGCAAATGCTTTCAGAAACTCGTATTCCTCTTTTTCATTTATTTCACTGTGTATGAAAATCCTTTTGGACATATGATGCCTTAACGTTGGAAATTATAAAGTAGTTAGAGTCTTTTTTCTACAAGTTTAAGTTCGCAATGGTGCTTTCTGCGTTGTGTATTTTGTTTTAGAATCGTTTTTGAAGAAATAGGTATATATTAGGTTGTCCGAAAAATTTCTTTTGTTTTATAAAGAAATAATAGACGTACAATGTTCTTTGTTTTACATTAGCTTATTGAATTATGCATAAACGTAATAATAGAAATATAACGAAATAGATCATACCTAATTCAATAAAATAATATAGAACAGAAATTGTTGTTCATCTATTATCACCTTATGAAACGAAAGAAACATTTCGGACAACCTAATATATATAATATATATATATATATATATATATATATATATATATATATATATATATAATATATATATATAATATATATATATATATATATTATCAATCAATATATGATAATCAATCAATCATATATATATATATATATATATATATATATATATATAGAGAGAGAGAGAGAGAGAGAGTGAGATCGTTGACGGCTTCAATTTTCATAAAGAATTTGTTGAAAATGATAACGTAAGTATGGGTTGCTCGCCACCCATATGCAGATGCGTTAGTTATAAGAAATAGTAACTAGGAGATAATCCTAGTTACAATCGATAGATTTAATCGATAAGCTTAAGATGCTTTTTTGTTTTTATCCTTAGTTTTTGTAAAGGTTTTTTTGGCTCACAACGATGTGATAGATTTATCCATTCAATAAAATAATAACTATTGTGATCCTACCTCTGGGTATAGAAATAACAACAGAATTATTTACTGCTACGTATGTATTCTTATACTTTGATGTTTTAATACCGTTATTATTACTTTTAGAATTATTAGAGTTATGTAGATTGTATGATCTGCTTATTACTAGATATATACTTTATAATGCTGAATGCATCACCTTCGTATGTATTACAAAAAAGTTGTTTTTATATCTTAAAAATCTTGAAAAAGGAATTTTGCTGTGGAAGATGTAGTTCTTCTGAATTATATTTTAGTATAATACTAGGTTAGTAGGAAATAAATAATTGAATAATTGAAATACACTTGGATTTGTTACATTAATAAATTCTGTTAATGTTTGATTATTTTCAATACTTTGTGTGTTCTACATTCAAAAATTAGTTTTTTTATATTCACGTATTTCTGTTTTTCTGTACATTTTCGAACGAATCCTTACGTCGATATATAGTATTTGTAATACGAATTACGACTTCTAATTCTCAAAAACTTTTGTATAAGAACTAGCCGAATTACAATAGAAAATTCCTCGACATACTTTCTTCTCTAATTTATTCGTACGGTTCTAAGTAAATTATTAAAATTCTAAACGCTTAAACGGTTCTTTAAAACAGACAAAAGGTTTTTTAATTGAATTTTCTTCTTTGAATTTGGTGAAGATATAACTAGTAAAAATTGATTTGTTATGTAAGTTTTATATAATGTAATATAAATGTACTACACAGTTCCAATAACTGTCCACATTAAAAAAAAGGGATGCATTTTATTTATCTAAAAGGAAAGGGGAAAAAGATAAGACGCGAGAAACATTTCCAACTTCATAATTCAAAAGCGAAATCAGAAACTGAATCACACGGAAGCACATAATTCAGCGAAACGTAGCAGCACGTATCGCGCTGCTGGTATTAATGACGAAATAAGAAAGATTAAAATAGTTGGCGTAAAATTAACAGCGCGCTCGCCCGAGCTGCATAATTAATTTTTATAGCCCTCGCGACTCGCCTACGATTTATATCTATACAGCTGCTAGTGTGAGTACGTTGAGTACGCAAAAGCGTACTGAAACCTGTACGTACGTCGTGGATTATGGCGGGCGATTTGAAATTCACTTTACGACTAAGAGTTTCCCGCGCGAGATAAAAGCTGGTGTACGTCGAATTTTCGTTCCGAGGGGAACAACGAAAGTACGTATGTTGTATGTATGTGTCCGTTCCAGAGTTTCGTAGCGAAAGTTTCACGAATCTCACTTGGTTTCCCGCGCTGCACTGGTAGAAGTGCGGAGAATTTGCATTTACAGATGCTTTTTTCTCAGTTTCGTTATTAGTGCAACGAAGATCTCCTTCTTATTTGCTCGGTAGCCTAATTAGCGGTCTCTGGGGCAGCGGTTTTCAATCTCGTCGGAATTGCAGAATACTTTTGATCGCGACTGTGTCTATTGCCCCTTCTTTTTCTCTTTCTTGTAATTAGCACAGCGTGTCTTTTGTAACTCGGCCGTATTGTCTGACACAAACGGTATATGACTTTGGCGCGATTAATTGATCAAACAAACATTTAATTAGCAGCTGTTAATTTAGCGTAGAATGTCGGAGAAAAACTTGCAGCAAGTTTTGTTTGCGTAATTTAGAAAGTTTGCGGAGAATTAATTATAAATAAATTAAACAAATAAATATAATTAATTAAAATAAAAAATAATAATTATAAATAAATTTGAAAAAATGAATTATAAATTAATACGGAGTTATTCGAAAAGTTCGTAGCGTTTATGAGTCGAGCGGATAGGAACCAGGGACATGGTAACGACGGGTCTTATGCATCCAACTCTTCTTAGATGGTCAAGTACCGTAAATATTTGATATTTTCAATATAGCTGCGCTCTTTCCCGTTATAGTCTGGATTATTTTCAACTAACATCGTAGTATCGATGTCGTTAATTATGAATGGTATATCGGAACGTTCTGTATCCTCAAATCAAAAATTACCGGTTTCAAATTGAATTAAAGCCATTTTTTTCAAAATGCGGTACTTTCAACCGCATCATTTCCATAAATTGAATAAATGCTTTCTTGGTTTTGGGCGGTATTTTTACCTTTGCACGCTCTTCAATAAGTATTAATTCGATCGCTAAATGTATTTACTAAGTAGACATTAGGAAACTGGATAAGATTTAAAATAACAGACATAGATATCGTAACTTTATACGTAGTATTTAACTATAAAAGGTCTTAACGCTGACATCTACTAAAAAACGCTGCAAATTTTCCAAACAGTCCAATATTTTATTGAACATTGTGTATGGTTTTATTTATGCCTTTTAGAAGTTCATAAATTGTACTACCTGAAAGCTTGTTTTGTGTATCAGCTGGATGCTGTGTAAAATTTAGAGATTAAAGGGAGGAATTTTCCAGACGTATTCTGAAAAAAATATTTTTCAATATACACTGTACAATTTATATGTTTTTCCTCAGTCATTTAGAAGTTGATCAATTACATTGTTTAAAACAAACAGTGTAGTACTTTAGCACGATTAATTGTTCGAATTAAGTGGAATACGTGGGTTTAAAATATGCAACCGTGTGAGTAGAGATCTTAATTAGACGTTGTGAATTTCGTGTGGAATGCTCGGGGGTAGTTCAGAGTGAATTTTACGACTTCTCAGAGGAATTTAATTTGTGTAATATAGGAATCTCAACATTTCGTACTCTTTATTTTTTTGTAATAAAAATTTGCAATGGAAAAATATTAAGCTACACTCGAAATACGAGTATCGGTGAAAAGATTGATATCGGGTCAGACATGAAAGTTTAAGGAATTAGGAAAGACTACTTAAACATTTGTGAAACGCTATTTAAGTAATCTATATTAATTTAATTTTATATTTTGCGTTGTTTTTCGATTTAAACTTTAAGAAAATTTACCATCAAATAAATTAGTATATGTAATATTTAAATGCTGAAGAAACTAATTTAAGGAATTAATATAGAACTTTAATGAAAGACAACTGGTTCAATATTGATTTTGTTAGAAATACATAAGCAGAATGTTCTCTAAGTTCTGGGTGATAAATAGAAGGGTAGTTATAAATTACAAGTTGCTAAGTAAGATTGGTAGAGTTATTGAAACAAGGTTGGAAGTTTCCAAGTATGTACATAAACTAAGAGGAAGAATATTAGCTGCGGTATTTAATCAGAAGCAATTAGAAGCTATATTTGATTTCAGTTAATTTATGATGAACGATTTGAGTGAGTTGAAACTATAATTTTGGTACTGTTAAATTATAAGATCACATGAAATATGGGACGAAATTTAAATGTCGAAAATAAGAAAAAACATATCACCAATGAAAATTATCATTCTGTTAATATTTTATTTATTTATGTAATTGCAACGGGATTTTTCGTTTCAAAACACAATTTTATATAAAAATCATTTGCTTTTTAGTTTATTTCTATTATTCTATTTATTATATTATATTATCCTATTTTTCAATTTATTCTCAGACAGATTATGTTTATATAATATTTTGCAAAATTCTCGATCTCTTAACTCTTGATCTTCGTTGATTCTAATTATGGCAAAATAATGATATAAATTTATTATATTTGAGTTAAGAAAATTCATTAAAAGAACTAATTGTAAAGTAGTTTAATGAAAAAATAGCAAAAATAATTAACATTAGAATATGCCTAAAGAAAGTTAACTGTACTTTCAGTTTATATAAAATATATGACGTGCAGTGCAAACGAAGCATACTGAGAAGAATATGAGCTGTAACGAAAACTATAGTGAAAACACAAAATATTAATATGATATACAAAAATATATACAGGTACATGTACATATGATATAAATATTAAATCTATTAAGTTTAAATATATGTTATTTATATATAGTATAATATATTTTGATATATGTAGTCATGTTGCGTCCATTGCAAAATTGTTATAGATATAAATGTATACTAATCATTCATTATGTCCATATTAATTAATTTATTATACATTATTTAATTATTTAATTATCTGTTATATCATACCACTTTATTTAATTATATAATTATTTGTTATATTACAACGTTTTATAGCAATTTATAAGTTTTACATTTAGGATTATTCATGCGCTTTGTTTTTACTAAAAAGATGAAAAATATTGAAAATTTCGAATAGTCCTAATTCGATAACGAAAATACTATATAATAAATGAATTCCACATGTGAAAAAAAAAGGTAAGTCACTTTTACTGACTTTATATAATGTAAGAGCAGAACTTTCTAAACCTAACATGTTATTAATAAATTTCACATAAAACTATCTTTGCATTTGATTTTGTGATTAAATATGTCCTAGTCAATTCCTCGAAAGTTTAAAAAATATAAACTAGATTAGTGTTATGCAGATTAATATTAATTAAATTAATCTAACGTATCAACCAAATTAGTATTATTCCTTTCTTGCAAAATATTTTAGAATCATCACCTATTTTCAGACAAACATGTTCAAATCTATCAGGTTATTCACTGCATTAAATTATTAAATAATATTTCATATCGTAAAATTCATCTCTTCTGTCATCGAGTGACATAAAATTCAAGAATGGCAACGAAGATGGACTTATCATACTTTTCCCACGTGGTCTCCAAATAGAAGTTTTAAAACTAAAAAGGTTTTTATATATTCGGCACGAAAAGCTAGTGTAACGCGTTTCATCGTGTAAACTAAGCAAATAATAATGGTAAGTAGGAGACAATGTCGAGACAGTGTTTTTCGTTCCGAGCAGAATTAGCCGCGAGCCGGCTGAAAAGAAAGCACTTGGCTATAAGGTAAAGCCAAATTAAATTTGTCACGTGTCATGAATCGTCTTACGCCTTAGCGTGTTCCAGAATGGACAAGTTTGCATTCCATTAGGCAAATGTGCGCTTGTATTGAACGTCAAATGAACGGATTTGCAACGACTAAGTATTCATCATAACGCGTCTACGTTTTTCTGTTATCTTAATTAAATGCTTTGTTTAATTTTCTCGACACGAATATCAGAACAAACAGATCGGTTATAGGCAGATTAAGGTCTTGCTTCGTAATATCGAAATATGTCACAGATCAACATAGATTATTATTATCTGTGTTATATAGAAGCAAATTGAATATACAGGATGTTGTGAGGGCTAGGATTTTGGGAATTTACAGTATTTACTGAAAGAAAATAGAATGCTTGTTCCATTCTAAAATATTGTACAATCAATTTTTTTGATTAATGGTATGATTATATTTTACAGATAGTAATCTATATGTTCTTATATACTATATACATAATTTCTATCAAACTTAAGAAGACATTTTTATTTTACTGTAAAAGTTGCATTATAAAACTTATCACATGTTTACTGTCATGTTGCATTATAAAATTTATTACATTATAATAAATTTAATGGAATTTAATTACAGTTTAGTCTATATAAAATTTTAGTGTCCCTTAATGTATGTTCTATCGAATATTGTTTTGAGCGTTTAAAAAATATTAATAACGTTCGATATACAAACTAATATTGCTTATTACAAATTAAATTAATATAACAGTTAAACTAATATTATTCATTTCTTACAAAAGATCATAGACTTAACATCTATTTTTAAAAGCTTTATATCTTTGAATATATTAGATTATTTGTTACGATCGTTCGCGGAGAGACGCGGTCGCTAGGAAAACGCATCAGCGAGAGGCGTAAATTCTCGCTACGATTATGTTAATCGACGCCGCGAAATAGTCGTTCCCCCGTTTCGGTTAAGATAACAGAGGTGGTTTAATGAATGTAACGCTGTATTAACAGGTTAACATAGAATAATATATTTTATAATAATATGCTGAATATATTACAGAAAGTTGACTCGACTTTACGATATCTCTAGATAAATTCGTTTGCTCGTCAGATTTGTCGATGTGTCACGTTTGACTCGTCAGAAGGAACTGATCGCCTTTCGATTATTCCTTTGTCTCATTTGGAAGACGACCCCCACTATGCTCGGGTCACGCCACCGCTCGTGCCTATGATCACGTATGCCTCTTCTTGTGTGCGAAAACGTAACGGTCAAAAATCGACGTTTCTAGAGCTCGCTGCTTGGCGACAACTATGCTCTTGTAACGTCAATTCATATCAGAGACCAGCCCACACACCACGGACAGGATGGCACCCAGATGTCTGCATATCCTTGGCGCGCACCCTCAATAGTCTTAAGTGCCCACCAGGGGGCCTTGGCATTTTTATAGTTAAGGACCTTTTATAGTTAAGGTCCTTGCATCCACTGCCAAGGGGACCACCCTGCCAACTACAAAGGCTGCCCAGCATATAAAACACTATACACGAACAGGTACCCTAAGCCCAGAGCAAAAGAGGTATCCAACCAAACACCCAGCCCGCCGAAATTCACGACTACCCCAACCCCCTCAACCAACCAAACGCACAGTCCTACCAAATTCATCTCCACCTCAACCTCCTTTGCCCAAGCAGTACAAGGCATCCAAAATAACCCGAACAGCCAAAGGAACCTTCCCCAAAACAGTGACCCCAACCCACCAAACACAGACAACTCCTCAAGGCTTGAAAAGCTAATAGAGAAACAATCGGAGCAAATAAATCACTTGCTATCGCTACTAACACTCATCGTGGAAAAATTAGCACGCCCCGACTCAAAATAAAACCAAGGCGCATAGCACTCTGGAACGCCAACGGTCTAGCGCAACACAAACTTGAACTAGAACTCTTCTTAAAACACCAGCAAATCGACGTAATGCTCGTGTCGGAAACCCACTTCACCGACAAGAGCTACCTGAAAATAAATGGTTACAAATTCTACCATACCCAACACCCCAGCGGAAAGGCCCACGGTGGCACCGGAATAATAATCAAAGCAAGTATTAAGCACTACGAACTCCCATCATTCCAGAAAGACTACCTCCAAGCAACAAACGTAGCAATGGAAGACTGTCATGGCTCAATCACCACCTCAGCAGTATACTGCCCTCCCAGACACTCCATCGCCAAAGAAGACTTTGATAACTTCCTGGACACCCTGGGCAACAGATTCATAGTTGGAGGAGACTATAACGCCAAGCACATCCAATGGGGCAGCAGACTGGTTACAGCAAGAGGCAAAAACCTCTTAAACAGCATAACAAACAACAACCTCAACTACCTCACCACATACGAACCCACATACTGGCCCACTGACACCAACAAAATACCCGACCTTCTCGACTTCTTCATAACTAAAAATATCTCATCAAGACACGTCCAGATCAACTCCTCGGCTGATCTCTCCTCTGATCATTCTCCCGTGATAGCAACAGTCAGTTCAACAATCATCGAGAATACACCTAATGGCACCATTCACAACCAACACACCAACTGGCAGCTCTTCAGAGAAGTCTTTACACACTCAACCTCAGCCTTCACCCCACTAAAAACAAAGGAAGATATCGAAGCAGCCACGGAATACTTAAACACGAGCATAATAAACGCAATCCGCCTCTCCACACCGATAAAGCCATCTAACAGCAAACAAGAATATCCCCATTACATACTAAAAAAATAGCAGAAAAACGAAGACTAAGAAGAGTATGGCAGACCCATAGAACACCGGAGGACAAACGCAAACTTAACAACGCAACTAGAAAGCTATCCAGAACCCTAAGAAACTATAAAAACGACTGTTTCCATAAATAACTCGCCAGCTTATCCTCCACAGCCGACGCCAACTACTCACTATGGAAGGCCTCCAGGAAACTCACACGCCCCCCACAAATAATCCCACCTATCCGCCGCCCGCAAGGTGGATGGGCGCGAAGCCCCATAGAAAAAGCCGACCTGTTTGCAAAACACTTGTCAAAAGTATTCAAACCCCATTCCCCCCAAACCGCCGCGGACGTTACTGAATACCTGCACACCCCCTTCCAAATATCCCCTCCTATCGAACCCTTCTCCTCTGCTGAGACTATAGAAACAATCAGTCGCCTAAACCCCAAGAAAGCAGCAGGACACGACCTAATAGGCAATAGAGCAATCAAGGAACTTCCCACAAAAGGGATAGCACTCATCACATCGATTTTTAATGCTATCCTTCGCCCGGAACACTATCCTAAGGCTTGGAAAATCTCATTGATTACCCTCATCCCTAAACCCGGTAAACCGATATACGAAACCTGCTCCTATCGCCCAATCAGTCTTTTACCTACCCTGTCCAAACTATTCGAGAAGATGCTCACGAACCGACTCCTTCCAATCCTAGAGAACTTGAAAACACTCCCAGATCACCAATTCGGCTTCCGAAAACATCATTCTACAGTAGAGCAAATCCACCGCCTAACTCATACGATCAGCCAAACACTCGAAAAGAAAAAATATTGCTCAGCGGTCTTCCTAGACATCCAACAGGCATTCGATAAAGTATGGCATGAAGGGCTACTATACAAACTTAAAAAGATCCTACCCCACCCCTACTACTCCATCCTAAAATCTTACCTAACCAATAGGCAATTCATGGTTAAATACCTAGACGCCACTTCCGCAACATTCCCAATAGAAGCCGGCATACCCCAAGGTAGTGTCCTCGGACCCCTACTGTACTCCATCTACACTGCCGACCTACCTATATCAAATGATATAACAATAGCGACATTTGCAGACGACACAGCGTTATTAGCTTCCCACGCTGACCCGGTAATAGCCTCATCCACTCTCCAGCGAAGTCTCGACTCCATGGAAAAGTGGTTTCACAAATGGGGCTTCAAAGTCAACGAAAAGAAATCCACACATGTAACCTTCACGCTCCGAAAACAAACCTGCCCCCAGGTCACCATCAACAATGCAACAGTTCCTAGCAGGGACACAGTCCGATATCTGGGCATGACCCTGGACAGGAGACTAACGTGGAAGACGCACATCTCAGATAAAAGGAAGCAACTAAAGGACAAACTAAAAAAACTCTATTGGCTCACGGGCCGACGCTCCAAACTAAATATACAGAATAAAATTACCCTCTACAAGACCGTAATAAAACCTGTCTGGACCTACGGAATCCAACTATGGGGAACAGCAAGTAACTCCAACATTGAAATACTCCAACGCTTTCAATCGAAAACGCTAAGATCCCTAATTGACGCACCTTGGTATGTAACCAATGAAACAATACACCGCGACCTCAAGATACGTCAAAGAGGAAATAGCAAAATATAGCAACAGATACAGCAAAAGAATCAACAAACACCGAAACCCCCTAATCACTGGACTACTCGATACGACGGACCAGACTCGCAGGCTGAAGAGGCACTACCCGCTAGATCTAAACGTCAGATTCATTTAATTATCCAAACTAAGCATATGCACTTACTTATAATACTTTAAATTATACCTATCTATAATAGTATTAACTTATTGTAAATAAACAGCCATGTCACTGCGCCACGCCAGAAAAATTACTGAAAATTCTCAACGCGAGAATTGATTGTAATTTCAACAAATAAATAAAAAGGTCCTTCGGACCAAGCGAGTATTTCCTGTCTTCAATTTCCCTTTACGTTTATTGTCTACCACGTGTTAGCTTAGAAAGTTGGTTTCCTCCACATCTGGTATGTTCCGTTGGCAACTTTCTCGCGAGGGCGGCTAAAACCCTTCCTGGTCCACCAACCGTCCTATTATCCAATCGGAGATGGTGTCTACTGCCCTCACTTCCTTAACCAAAATTGTCATCAACAAATCCGATAGTCCCGTGTCCTTAGACACCCTCACCCCTAGCTTTCCTCAGACACAGTATCGTCAGTAAAACTTCACTTATTCTGTATCCTTAGAATAATCAACATATCTATGTCGGTCTCTACTCTTATAAGTCGCGTACTTAATGTATTGTTGTAACTAAGTCTTACATAACGTGGTTGGAGTGAATTGTGATTTATGTTAATTCAGTGCGTGTTACATTGTGATTGCTGAATTCATAATAAAGGTTGATTAAAACCAGGTAAATAGTTGTGTTACGACTCAACTATATTTTATTTTCACCGACCAACCCAAAAATTACGTGACACTCTCGTCGATACATTGTATATGATCCGGCGGACAGATAAGACGATCTGCCTGAGACACTGTAAGACCGCGAGCGACGGTTAGAAAATACAGCCTGTGGTAAGCCTCGTGGCGTAACATTATTCCTTTCTTCGATTATTCCATATTAAAATACTTCTTTTTAGATACGAATTAACATAAAAATTAAAAAATCAAGAAAAGTAGGCTTATTATATTTTCCTCGCATAGTTTTCGTCCATTTACTAAATTCTACATAATTTTATACATTCTTGAAATCATTTGTTTCATATACAACAATCTAACTCATATGGACAGGGGGAGGGAGGGAGGGAGAGAGAGAGAGAGAGAGAGAAGTATTCGTACACCCTTTGGAATAGAGTAACTTTCTTCAAATTGGGCCAAACGAGTTAAGCTTTTTTGATAATGCGATATGCGCACGCGAGCGGTTACGGTAGCAACCACAAGACAACCGAATAGCCGAACGAGAAGCGCCTGAGCTTTATATTCATTTTATATATAAATTACCTGAAACGTATTGATGTGGGAGGCTAGGAAAGAAAAGAGAGAGATACATAGTAGAATTCATAATTTCCGCGTCACAATGATCGGCATCTGTCCACTCGATCACACATGCTATTAAAATTCTAACATATCGCTTGCAAATGGAGATAAACCTTGTTTCCTTCCTTCTTCTGCCTTCTCCTGTCTTGTCGTGGCATGCACGACCACTAAGAAAGCGGCTAAGACAACAGGACCCATATCGTAGTGCAGCTTAGCATCCTGGTCCGGTGACAGAATTATTTTCAAGGCTGGCTCCAGATGCTCCACAAGTGTGTCTATAGTTCGAGGCTTTCGAACGTATCGAGATGGAGGTCGATAAGGATTTCCTTGAAGTCTGTTTGCGTAGCCTTAGGTGCGATGCCAGGTCTGTTTCATTGATTTAACATCGCAGCACAGTTACTTTATGCTTAACCCACAGTTCCGTCTGGATTCCAGTATTCATTTTTGGCTTGTACCTCCATGTGATACGTTGCGCTGTGGTCCTCTTCGGCTTCATGATCCCTTGGTTGTTTCTCGCGAAACGCAATAGCTGCCCCCTAACTTGGCCCCTGTCGAGATAATACACGTCGAACTTGGACCGACGGTTGACGTGGCA
Source organism: Bombus vosnesenskii (assembly GCF_011952255.1). Taxonomy (NCBI): domain Eukaryota; kingdom Metazoa; phylum Arthropoda; class Insecta; order Hymenoptera; family Apidae; genus Bombus; species Bombus vosnesenskii. Next base: position 1,938,122 of record NW_022882949.1, read on the forward strand.
GATGCAGCGACCTCCTGCCGGTCGTCCCCATGGGTTGACGTTTGCGCTGGAATCACGTTGAGCTAGCGGGCTAGACATCTCTGGAAATGTAAATCATACACCTTCCCTAGGATGAACTGCAGGGGCCGCAGAGGACACTCGTAACAAGATTTCTTGCTGCTTGCTCCCTGAATTCCTCCATACAGGAGAGGATGTACTCCACCCCCGCATCAGTTTTCCTTAACGGGACCAACGTTCTGCAATACATGCACTATTTCATCGTGACTGTCACTTTCCAAATGAGTTTTCGCTTCATCCGGGTTCTAATTTCTAATTTATTATTGCGTTTCACTTGGAATTTTCAGGTGGTGATGGGGTCATGGAGTTCTCCACTGGTAGTTGTCCGCCATCGCGACTGATTATTTTGTAATTCTGAGAATCCCCCGTTTTCGTCTCTGCTGCATCTCCAGCGTTGCTATCCGATTATTTCGTTATCGTGTTCCTTACTTTCACCTTCGGATTTCCATTTCCCCCCCCCTCTCTCTCTCTCTCTTTCTCTCTCGCCGTCATGGTAACAGAATTCCGGAGTCGGGAACTCATTCAGAATATTGCAATATAATGTAGGGAGTCACCGTTGCTGATCAAGTCCCACACGGTGTCCTTTGATTTTTACAATACTGACCAGGGATGCACTTTATGTAGGTTATAGGCAATCCTAACCAGTAATGAAGTACGTATAAATAATACCCTGTCCTTATAGCGTAGTAGCTCCGCACTAACTACATAAGTTAGGTTTTCAGAACGTACTAATCTGACTTCCAAAAGAAATTCAAAATTTGATGTTTCTATTCTCGAGAATTCTCTTAGTCCCTGGATGCTGATCTTTGATCTCATTTCTGCTCTTTTCCTTCCCAGCTATTCCGATAATTTCAATTGTGCTCCCTGAAGTTATAATAATGTCATTGTTTTGTAATACACTCCCGATTGTTTATCAGTCGGTGGTATACTATATGTCTCTGCAGCCATTAACATCTCTGCTCCCGTGCAGATGCTGTAGAAAAGGAGCGTTAAGAGGTGTCCTATTTCCATGGTCCAGTCTTAGTTGTTTCCAGTGGTTTCCAGTCTTCAAGAAGGGTGTTTGCGTCGTCTCAGGGACATTATGAGTATCACGGAGTCTGACTACTATACGTATATCTAAACGCGATCTATTGCTATTTAATTGCGTATTTGTATTTTGTTACGCGCTCGTACAGCTGAATAGCTCCCATAGCTAAATTATTTTAGTTCATCGAAGTGTTTATGCACACGTGGGTCCTTTCCTGTTCCTAATATAATATTGTCTAATAGCGATTCTTTTTGCACATAGCCAATATCTACTATTTTACCGGTAAGAGGACTTATAAATATAGGGAAGGTCAAGAGATAATTTTTAGTTATAATTGTAGTATCGTGGATAAATTGTCTAAGAAATATCGGGTGAACCATAAACAATATTGCGAGAAAGTCTAAGTGCCAACAGACCAAAAGGGTCTGGAATCTTCAATGGGCCGATTGGTCTATCAATGTGTCATCAGTCCTTCGGTCGAATAGTTACGGGGAGAAAAAGCCTACGTGACCATGGCCGTGGACGGTTGCGGAACACGTACGTGGTGGGTTGATGAGAAAAGACAAAGGGATGCTTAAGGGAGAAAGACGAATTCACGGGTAATCGTGAATTGAGAAGTCAGAGAGTGTGGTCAGCGTTGTTAAAGAGTGTTGTCAGCGTCGTGAAAGAGTGTTATCAGCGTCGTGAGAGAGTGTTGTCAGAGTTGTCAGAGAGTGTTGTCAGCTTTGTCGAGGAGGATGGTCCGCGTGAAAGAGAGCGTTGGAACCGTGGTGACGAGAGTTGTAAATTAACTATTTAGTTGTCTTAGTTATAGCACATTATTGTATTTAATTCGCGTTAAATAACCGTCGTTTCCTATTTAATCCATTCTAAATAAATAGAAAAATTCTACATAATTATTATTTAGTTATCAATGCGTGTAGTAGGTTTTATGGCCATTCACCTCATGGCAGTTGGAATAAAAAGTTCAACACAAACCTAACCCAATACAGGCCACTAAGATTTTTTATTTGACTTGAAACTGAAGTTAAACATGGACATAAATTGATTGAAATCAGATAACAACTTATTTAATTGCTAACCAGCTTTATGATTTGGGTTAGGTTCGAATCAGATACTTTAATTCGGCAGTTGTGAGGCGACCGGATAACATTAACTGCAGCAATAAATGTAACCATAAATCGCCTCTCACCTTCCTCGAATAGCTGAGGTAATGCTCTCGAATAACTAAGATAAGTTGCATTTCTTTCTTGTCTGTGTGTTTTCTTTCTTCTCTGTATTTACAAACTGGAACGTGACATATAGATATAAGCATCGCGGCACGAGCGTGTGATATAATTATATTACACATAATTATGCATATATTATGCCCGCAGAAGCCTGACCTACACGTAAGCGGCATCCAGCGTACATCAAACTACATATGTCGAAAATATTTTCATAAATACCTGGAAAACTGAGGCCAAACAGGGATTATATGATATAATAATATATTATTAATCATTATATATATATAATTTAACAAAATTAGAAAATACATATATATAATTGAAAAAATAAAAAATATATATATAGTAATTTCCTATATATATATGAAAAAGCTGTGTAGAATATGAACTTCTATAAAATCTTTAAAAATCATCGAAATCGATAAGATCGCTGATCTTTAAATAATTACCTAAAGAACTGAAATTTAGGAAGATTGAAGTATTTCAGAATAAATATGGCAAGGTCGAGGTATTTCGGGGTATTCGTTGCCAGCAATTCGGTTGTGACGTGCGGGCGCAAGCATAGCGGTTACAGTAGCGAGCACGCGACAATCCAATGGCAGAGCAAAAAGCGCCCGAGCTTTATATTTATTTTTATCGTGGGTCCGACCTTTGTCGGTCTGATACAGGCCTCGTTCGTTCTAAATTACTTACCTGAAATATACTAATATGGGAGGGTAAGAAAAAAAGAGGGAGATATTTCGATCTAAGAGGATCGAATACAAATTTATTCGTAAGATTTATAAATTTATAGATACCATAGATATTGTAAATATTGTAGATATTATACACATTAAGACATTATAAATATTGTAGATATTATAGATATTATAGATATAGATTTCTAGGTAGATTTCTATAGATATCTTGGGTTAAGACTCGCGATGAATGCTGTCCACTTTACGTTATCGCTTTTCACGCAAACACTCACGCTCACGATTTCGTTCCATGCACTTGTTACGTATCGGATAATCGAAATTTCACAATAGGTTACAATATGCACTGATGACCTCGACTTGCGAACACTCACTTCCACACTATCCGAAATTTACTGCCGCCGGACAGTCCTCCATTCTATCTTACAGACTGCGGGCTATTGCCTTAGTAGGATGTCGATCTCACGCGCAAGACTTGTACTAAACGCGAGCAATTCATAGTAGGAGGCTTGCGAGCCTGAACTCACCTCATCGACTATCAGCGAACTCTCAACAACAATCAATTGATAAACTGATTAACTAGGACTCAAAGACTTTCGTCGTAGAACTCGTCGACAACTAGTCCGTGACTCCTCTACTTTAAGACTGACCGAACACTTTTTAAAGACTCTCTCAACTCGAACTTCAATCGATAACGTCGTTGCAGTGCCTTTAGAATCGCCGAATTTACACATTCCTGGACAAGCTCATGGAAAACGCATGGACGACGGTGCGCTCAATGCATTTCACCTACCTACCACGCCGCACGAGGCGCACGTGCAAAAATACGCTTATTCTGATCTGCGTGAACAGGCAATACCACGCTGCACTGTTGCGATGTTTTCGAAATCTGGCAAAGATGTGGTCGTAATTACGATCATCCCATGCGAACTCGGATGTTATCGGGAAAATACAGAAACGCGATGTATTAGGTTGTCCGGAAAGTGTCTTTCTTTCGCAAACGTGTTTCTTACAACAATGCACCTTCATACAAACGTGAAACCAAGTCTGTGAAATGTCGCGGTGTTTATCTCATCAAAACAAAATGGATTGTATGTAATTCGAGAAAATAATATAAAACAAAAAACGTTGTGCGTCTATTATTTCTTCATAAAACCAAAAGATACTTTTCGGACAACCTAATAATAAGAAGTTGGAAGGATTAGTTTACTAAATAGCGTGTAAAAAATGTTGTCAAATAACTAGAGTTGGTCGGGATAATAGATAAGAAGTAAAAGTAGCTTCTCGAAAGTAACTTCCTCGCGTGGGTCTGTAATGAAAATTTAAACGACACATTTGGAAGATTTGTGTCAATTTTAGACATATATGTGCAGTGTGTCGGGTTTAACTCGTACCGCTCAAATATCTCGAAAAACACGAATGATACGAAAAAATGTTTCAAACAAATATGGCATGACATGGGGGAAACGTACTATGCTCTTGCGTGTTTGGCTTTGCGGCGACCTTGGAACTTTCTGTGACGGTGACATTATAACTTTTTAATAGAGACCTCCATGTTTTATCGTATCTTTCGCATCATCCGCTAGCGGCATATGAACTTTTAAATTCGGTAGGTCATTAGTATTAGCGTATTATCCGACGCCATACGGACACATACAGCTGCTTTTCATAATTCTATTGCTGATATCGCGTTGTCAAAACACAAAGTTACGTTTTTCTAGTGTGTCCAAAACAGTCAGTGAGTTGACAGCAGTTTTGGGTAATTTCTTGAATCGCTCTGTGAGATTTGAAAATTTATATGACGACACATAAGTTTGTTCTATTTTAAAAATATCTGACTGTCTGCTACAAGAAGTCTCTATTTAAAAATTGTAATGTCAACTTCACAGAAAGTTTCATGGTTGCCGAAAGGTCAAACATACGAGATCATGATATGTTTCCCCCTGTATCATGCAATTTTTGTCTGAAACATTTTTTTCTACCATTTCCTATTCGTGTTTTTCAAGATATTTTAAGCAATTCGACATAGACTGGACACACTGTACATATGTATAGCTGTCTTCACAATGTGTTGTTTAAATTTTCACTACATTTAAACATTTTAACACGTCGTTCACAGCAAGTTTCAAAGTCTCAGCGACGTCAAATGTACAAGTGTATATAGTACATCTCCCTCGATATCGTGCAACTTTCGTAAGAAACATTTCTGTTACGTCGCGTAACACTCTACCTAGCCGAGGCCACACGCCGCGGGCAATATGGCAACCAGATGTCTTCGGATCCTGCAAGTACCTTCCATAAATTTCATAGATTTCCTAGAAAAGGTCCTTCAAACTAAACAAACGTCTGTTTCCGAAGAATTTCCAAAGACTATTGTCTACCACGGCTTAACTAGGGAAAGTTAGTTTTTCTCACGTACGCTGCAACTTTCCTCCCACTAACCACTTTCCCTCGAGGGCGGTTAAGGCCCTTCGTTTAACCAATTAACAACGAAGCCTATTTCCCTCACTCTCTTAACTAACATCGGCACCAACAAATCCGATGGTCCCGTGCGCTAGACACACCCATCGAGACAGCATCGTCTCCCAAGACAGTACTGATTTTACATCCTTCGAACGGTCAACATCCTTCCACCGGGTATACACACCCGTAGATCAGTCACTCACTCATCTCGTACATACGCATCATCGTAACTATCCTCGTTATAAGTTGTTGGAATAAACAGTGAAATATAACTTACTCTACTGTGTCATATTCATTTAACCACCTCTGTTATCTTAACCGAAACAGGGGAACGACTACTTCGCGGCGTCGATTCACCGAATCGTAGCGAGAATTTACGCCTCTCGCTGACGCGTTTTCCTCGCGACCGCGTCTCTCCGCGAACGGTCGTAACATTTGGTCCTTCGAGCCGGATCATCAGTGGCAATGGATAGTTTTGTCACCCATCCGGTCGAAACATTCGATCTTTCGAGCCGGATTCAGTGACAAGTGAAAAGTGTGGACACGTAACCGGTCGAATCATTCGATCCTCAAAGCCGCATCACGCGTCAAGTGAAAAGCGCATACCAGTGACACCCACTATCATACAGTGCCACGTGAGTCCAACATAACCAGCAGCGGAAGCGTTACCCCCCAGCGAGGTCAGTAACGTCAAGGATCGTCACCCTTGAAGAGGTATAATTCGGTGGTTAAAACGCAACCACGCAACCTCTTGCCGCAACTGGACAATCTTCAACAGAAGTAAGTTATAACCATCCACTCTCAATTATCTAACAAATAATGGCCACCGGAAACGAACTTATCGCCTTGCGTCGACGCCGGGGTTATTGTATCGGCCACTTTACACGCTTATCGAAAAAACTGGACGAAATTGAATAGTCCGGTTGTCCGCGAGAGAACGAGCTAATTCAAATCAAAAATCGTCTGGAAACATACGAGACGGAGCTCCGCGCCATCCAAAATGAGATCGTAAGCATAGATGAGGAAGAGATCGAGCGCGGCCTCGAGATAGCCGACGAGTACGAGAAATTAGAACTCCGAGTAATTACTCAACTGAGCAACCTACGACTAACTACGACGTCACAATCGACAAACGACGAATCAGCTGCCAGTCGCGAGTCTGCTTCGCTTAAATTACCGGAGAATCATTTTCCTAGACATAATGCGAAGACGCCACCTTCGCCATTGCCACAAGGGCCCACGGATAAGGGAAGTAACAATGACTTAAACAAAACACGCAACGCTATTCAAACTCCGCCGACGGAGAAGATCGCATCGACTCGAACGCCGACCTCGCCGCGAGTCACGCGCAATTCATTGCACAATACTAGCAGCGTGTCACCTACACGCAACCTGACGACAACCAAGTTCGCGTCCTCATTATCTCAACAATCGGATTTAACGCTGCCAAACGCCTTAAATCAGAAAACGCTTCCCATTCGCAAATCATCGCATCACACTCGCAACGTGTCACCTCAACGCGGCCTGACGACAGCCACATTAGCATCGGCAGGAACTGAACAATCGGATTCAACGCTACTAATCACTTTGAATTTGACCAACTTCAACGAGCCTTCGGACCTGAAGAAAGAGAGGGTCTCACCAGACGACAAATCGTTTTCGAGCTTAATCTCACAATTTGTTACAGAACATTCTATCTGATCCCAACGATTCTCTACTGAGTTCACAGAGCGCCGTACCGAACGAGTCGCGTGTCACAGACTTCTCCCTGAAGTCACCCTTGGCTGCAACGACGCTACCACACTCTCCAATGGCAAAACAAGTCCCAATCACGACGCCCAACGCTTCTCCTCTACCAAGAATCATCACTAAGAGAATGCGATTCGAGCGGGTCATCGGGGGGAGTCCAGCCTCCCAATCAACCTCAAACCTCCGCACCGCGCTTGATGAATCTTCACCAAGCCCCACCGACGTTCCCTTCGACGATACTTCCTGGGCCGACGTGTTTAACGACACTTCCAGAAGCAAGATTCACGACACTTCTTGGGTCGTGAATTTCACCTGGAAATCGCTCGGCATCGACGAGGAAGACGGCGATCTAGATTACAAGGGAGACAACGTGCCATCCAGGCAACGGGCCTTCGGCCGCACCGCCAAGTTCACCCTGGGGACGACAGCATCATCCGGACGGCTGTGGTTCACACGGCAAGGAGCATCTTGGATCGAGGTGCCACGCAGCTCGTCCTACCATCGAGCCAAGCCGACCCAGCAGAATACGGGTCATCAACAATCAACATGGAGTTGGACGGCAGCTCCAATTAACTTCACCTTTACAGAACTTTTGATCGGTACCCTCTCAACGGGGGGAGTATGTTACGTCGCGTAACACTCTACCTAGCCGAGGCCACACACCGCGGGCAATATGGCAACCAGATGTCTTCGGATACTCGCAGCGTATCCTCCATAGTTTCAAGTACCTTCCATAAATCGCATAGATTTCCTAGAAAAGGTCCTTCAAACAAAACAAACGTCTGTTTCCGAGGAATTTCTAGAGACTATTGTCTACCACGGCTTGAAAAGGGAAAGTTAAGGAAATTCGAGGATTTGGGAATACAAATTATTTACTATATTTCCCACACAACAGTTATACATCTATATTACTCTCTGAAGAACGTCTTGCACGCACGCTGGTCGCCAACCGACTATCCTAGATTCTTCTAACATCTGGCAACAGTCTTTTGTCTCCACTAAGACCTTGACGCCCTCTAACCCTTACACACACACTCTCATGTACAGTGTAAATGTATCACTTCCCTAACACGCCTCCTTACATTTATACTGTACACTTAATTTTATTTACATACTTGTCGAATTAACAAAATATTTAACATTTATCGCTTTATTTACATTTCTCTTATTTTACATTCATCCATGACCTAAACCTTTCAAAGTTCTCTCTACACAGTGCCTTCGTAAAAATATCCGCAGTGTTTTCTTCTGTACTTACTTTTATTATGTTTATCTTATTTTCCTTTACGTACTCGTGAACGTAGTGGTAATGAACTTCGATGTGTTTAGAATTTTTTGTAAAAGTTCCGTATTTTGCTATACTCATTACTCCAGAGTTATCCTCATAGATTTTTACAGGGTTATCGTCTACATTTACATCGAAGATTTTCATTAGTTCTCTGATAGTCATTACTTCGCTCACCGCTTCCGATAGAGCAACATACTCTGCATACGTCGAGGCTTTTGTCACACACCTTTGTTTTTTAGACTTCCATCCAATTACATTTCCATACAATCTAATTACATACCCAGAAGTCGATTTCCTATCTATATGATCTCCTGCCCAATCAGCGTCCACATAACAATCTATCGTTTCGCACTTTTCATTTCTTTTATAATGTAGCCCTAAATCTCTAGTCCGGTACAAATATTTCAATATTCGCAAGGCATATTTAAAATGTGTCTCGTTACAACAATCTTGAAATCTACTCAGATAATTCACACTATAACTTATATCGGGTCTGGTATTTACACTAATATACAGCAATGCGCCAATTAAATTCTTGTATCCAATGTCCTCTCTATTTATCTCAGCTTTTTCAATTTTTAAGTTGGTCTCCATAGGTGTACAGTACAATTTGCTGTTATGTAATTTATATTTGTTTGCTAATGATTCTATGTATTTCTTTTGGCTTAATCTCATTTCATTTTTTAAATAATCATACTCTATATTTATTCCAAGATATTTTTTTACTTCACCTAAATCTTTCATTTCAAATTTATCAGTTAATAATTTTTTTACACTTTGTATCTTCCCTTTGTTTTTACTACAAATCAACAAATCGTCTACGTATATTAACAAATAAACAACATTTTCTCCCTCTCCATATGTATATAGGCACATCTCTATATTGTTCTTCTTAAAACCTAATCTCGTCACATACTTATCAAAACACTCATACCACTCCCTCGGACTTTCTTTTAACCCATAAAGCGCTTTCGATAATTTACAAACTCTATTCGTTCCGTCCGCATATCCCTTTGGTTGATTTACATATACCTCCGAGCTTACTTCACCATTTAAAAAGGTAGTTTCTACATCCATTTGCTCAATTATTAATCCATTTTGACAACAATATGATAGCAATATCTTAAAGGTCTGATTACTCGCCACTGGAGAATATATGTCATCGGCTACGTTTCTTTGTTGAAATCCCCTTACCACTAATCTAGCCTTATACCTGTCCTCTGATTTTTTCGTGTAAACCCATTTTACATCTAATACTTCTTTGCCTTTTACCCTTTCTACCAATTTCCAAGTTTTATTCTTATAGAGACATTCTATTTCCTTATCCATAGCCTGTTTCCAAACTTCATTATTTTCGCAACAAATCGCCTCCTCAAATGTACGAGGGATATCTACTTTACAATAATTTGCATGCATCTCGCAAATATTTTCCTTTTCTGGATACCTTACTGGAGTTTTCTTAATACGTGTAGATCTCCTAGGAGTGTTTGAGCTTTCAATACTACTATTATTTTCATCTTTCCTACCTTCCAACTCTTCCTTATCCATACCGACCAATGAATAGTTATCTTCGCTATCATTTCTATCTGCCTCTGATGAATTTTCCTCAAAACCGATACATTTAGTGTCTGTCTCTATGACCTCTACATGTCTAGCTATTGTTATTTTCCCACCTAATAAGACTCTGTATCCTACTTCACTATATCCTAATAGAATTCCCATATCTGCCTTCTTGTCCCATTTGGAAACTCTTTTTTGTTCTGGCCTTCTTACAAAAACTTTACTTCCATATAGATGTAGATTTTTAACACTTGGTTTTTTCCCGAAGAATATTTCAAAAGGTGTCTTTCTTTTTATAGTATTCGCTAATATTCGATTTTTCAAGTATGCCGCTGTACAAACTATTTCCGGCCAGTACCTTTTATGTACTTTCGCTTCCGCTAACAAGCAACGCGCCATGTCCATCACTGTTCTATTATACCTTTCCGCTGTCCCGTTTAATTCATGTACGTATGTTGGGCAATTATTTATTCTTATACCTTTATCCCTAGCAAATTTATAAATTCGATTATTTAAATATTCTTTACCATTATCGCATCTTAATATTTTTAACCTCTTGCCCGTTAAATTTTCGGCTTCATTTACGAACTGTACGAAAGAATCAAAGACCTCATCTTTTGATTTTATACAATAGATCCTAGCTATTTTACTATAATCATCGATAAATGAAATGAAATATTTTTCTCCATTGAATCCGGTGGTCTTAAAGGGACCACATACGTCCGTATGAATAATTTCCATTATTTCCCTAGCCTTAGTTCGATTATTTTTGAAAGGTAAGTTATGCATTTTGCTTTCTATACACACCCTACATTTCAAAAGTTCCTTTTCAAATTCATTCGGTATGCCAGTCACTAGCTGCTCTTTACCCAAAATCTCTAAATATTTAAAATTTACGTGTCCTAGCATCCTATGCCATCTTTCCTTTTTACTCATACCACTACGTTCGGCGCTGTTTACTAAGTGCTTCTTCCCTTTCAATATACTTTTTATTCTATATGTCCCATTCTCTTTGAACGCTACAGCTGTAAGTTTATTATCCTCATCTATTACTTTCGCAATATTTCCTTTGGAAATAACCGTATTCTTATTGTCTGTTAGTTTACCTAAACTAATCAAATTTGCGGACATTTCTTTCGCGTAAAATACTTTCCTCATATTTATTTCATTTTGTTTTCCGAATGCTTCAAAATAACTTATAACATTCCCAACTTTTGTCGCTTTTATCGGTCTATTATCGCCTAAATATATATTTACCGGTTCTTTTAGGTCGATAGATTTATCGAAATAATTTATATTATTAATTATGTGATCGGTACAACCGCTATCTAATAGCCACACTATTTCGTTCTTACTTATTTCATTCGTCTCACTGCTGTTTGCTGCGTGCGCCGTTGCTGTCCATATGCCTGCTCTTGAGTTTCCATGCTCGCCCGTGCCGGTTCTTCATTGACGATGAAAGTTTCCACGTCCTCTGCTCGTATTGCCTTTGTTCCCTCTTCCTCTGTTTCGACCACGTGTTGGCCCATGCCAATAGCCGTTACTGCTTCCCGCTTGGACGCCATTTTGACACTCTCTCGCAAAGTGTCCTAATCTTCCACATCTGAAGCATCCTTCCTTTTTTGCAGAAAAGGCGTTGGTTTGCCTTTCTCCTCGATTGGATTTATTTTTCTTCTCTGCTATTTCCATTTTATTTTTCACATACGCTACCGTTTGATTCTCTTCTTTCAATGCGTCTATTATGTCCGCTATGTAGCTGTATTCTTCGGGTAACGTATTCAGCATGTAATTCAGCTTTTCCCTCTCACTTACTTGTGCGCCCGCACTTTTTAATTCATTTATTAATTTTTCGAAATCGTTAAAGAATGATGCTGAATCACTGTAGTTCTCCAGTCTTATGTTTTCCAATCTCCTTCTGCATACGATCTGCAGTGCCGTCGACTCTTTCAAGTACATTTCATCGAACCTTTTTATTATATCATACGCCGTTTTTCCTTCCCTAACATACTCCAATTGTCTGTTCGATATTGCACTATAAATTATATTTATCGCCTTCAAATCCTTTTTGTCCTAGTCTTCATCGTCTCTTTCGTTCTTCATTCTAGTTGTAACAACCTTGCATTCCTTATATTTGAGAAACATCGTGATTCTTTGCTTCCACATTCCATAATCCTCACCATCGAATATAGGTATCATGATTTCCGATCTCTCCATTTTAATTGATTTTTCTTTCTTTTTTTCTTTTCTTACTCAAGCGTTCCTACGTGCTCGAAATATATTTTGTTCCTCTGAAAGTTTTTTTTTCTTTACTGAAAATTCACTCGCAAGATCGTAACCACGCACTAAATATCTTGCAAAACTAGTAACCACGCTCTGCTACCATGTTAAGGAAATTCGAGGATTTGGGAATACAAATTATTTACTATATTTCCCACACAACAGTTATACATCTATATTACTCTCTGAAGAACGTCTTGCACGCACGCTGGTCGCCAACCGACTATCCTAGATTCTTCTAACATCTGGCAACAGTCTTTTGTCTCCACTAAGACCTTGACGCCCTCTAACCCTTACACACACACTCTCATGTACAGTGTAAATGTATCACTTCCCTAACAGAAAGTTAGTTTTTCTCACGTACGCTGCAACTTTCCTCCCACTAACCACTTTCTCTCGAGGGCGGTTAAGACCCTTCGTTTAACCAATTAACGACGAAGCCTATTTCCCTTACTCTCTTAACTAACATCGGCACCAACAAATCCGATGGTCCCGTGCGCTAGACACACCCATCCTTAGCTTTCCTCCGACACATCATCGTCTCCCAAGACAGTACTGATTTTACATCCTTCGAACGGTCAACATTCTTCCACCGGGTATACACACCCGCAGATCAGTCACTCACTCATCTCGTACATACGCACCAACGTAACTATCCTCGTTATAAGTTGTTGGAATAAACGGTGAAATATAACTTACTCTACTGTGTCATATTCATTTAACCACCTCTGTTATCTTAACCGAAACAGGGGAACGACTACTTCGTGGCGTCGATTCACCGAATCGTAGCGAGAACTTACGCCTCTCGCTGACGCGTTTTCCTCGCGACCGCGTCTCTCCGCGAACGGTCGTAACAATTTCTTTGTGTCATTAACGATTTTCGAAATATTTGAACGAAATATTCAAGATGAACCATACACGCTGCTGAATATTGTATCGAAATCAAATGATGCGGGAACAAGGGATAGGCGTCGAAAGATCTAAGGATCTTGAGATTTTAGGTCGAAAGTTCTTGATCGTTTTTTCATTTGTAATCGTTTGTGTAGTTCATAGCAACTTTAACCGATTTCGATGAAATTTTCAGCACGTAGGTATATAATTGGTATAAATTTTCGAAAGATGTTGTTCAATTTTTCATCACTGACTCAGGTAAACAATTGTAAAAAGCGAGCTTTACTATTTTCTTCGCGATTACGACCAATTGCTATTTTTTGGAAGAAGCTTTTTCGCGTTATCCAATTATATAATACTCCTAATTTCTAAAAAAATCACGTCGTATGATCCAATGTTAAAAAAGTTGTTTTATTTTGAAGACTGTGCTAATACCTTTGTCCCTCACTGTATGTGTCTGTTTAAAATTAAGCAGCTATTATCAAATATTCGAATACAACAGTAAATATCATAAAATATTTCAATGAATAATTTCAATTAGCCGATGTCAATAAAAAATTATTGTGCAAGACAAAGAGCTGTATTTAACATTTTACAGTTATATAATTCTTATGTAAAGAGGAAACAATATCAGTTAATGATGTTCCTTATTATATAACTATAAATGACAGAAGAATTTATGTTTTTATTCATAGCAAATACACGAACTGAATTTTGAAATATTTGAATATTTCAAGTTATTTGCTCGTTGAAGTAATCGTATTAACTCCATATTTATCAATTATTTATTATTCTCCAGCTCGTATATGTGTCAAGTTACGATCGCCTCGAATGATTTATAATATGAATAGTTTAACATTCTAAGCTCCCAACTTGCATTTTCAGATGAAGATATTCTCCTTTGAAGACAAAGATAACCTATGCAGATTTAATCATAACTGCAACATACATATGTATGTATGTACGTATGTGTACAGTTTATGTAGCGTGGATCTAACGGCATAATTGTTCACACAGCGTTGCTATGTTATTAGATGAGAGTAATGTTTCGTATAGACATCAAATATGACATAATTAAAGATTATTAAAGTCGCAAAGCGGTACAAGTAAACTATGGTAATCATAAATTAATAATTATAGGGATTAAAACGAAATGTGTAGACATTGCTGAAGGTTATCTGCAACATTTATCAAAATTGCTCGCTCGATGAATATCATACAGGTAATATTCCTACGAAATAAAAGTAGATAAACCTTTTGCTTTAACGACTAAGGAAACGTAAAAGGCAATATCCATCTTTGATTATACTCAGCCTGATGAGTATTATTACATATAATAAATTATTTTCTAAATGTCGTTTAGATTATCTTTCCACGAACTGATATTTTTATTTGCAGTAATTTTTGTGTAGTAACATTTATGCGTATCATTTTTGTTTACATTTCTGTATACTTTAAATTTGTAACTTGTATACAATTTTTCTACAGAATCTGTTGCGCCAAAATTATTACGATAATTAGATTAAAATGCTTGAAGATAGTAATTTCTAAGTACTGGTAATATATAGCTAAAGCCATCAACATTCTTCTATTCATGAAACATGATTACGTATGTGAATTTTTTTTAAAGCGATCATTCTTCTGTTCAACATTATAAAAATCATTGAAATCAATTAATTATAAAGATAAGAAATAACCTAACCGTTTAAATAATGCAAATATAAATTAAATGTCAAATTGGGTAAACCTGATGTACAAAAAAGATTCAAAATATTTAATTCAATAGTTCGTTATTAAAAGTAAATTTATGTATCAAGTCAGTTCATAATCGTTGCTGTACATACTGTTTTCAACAACCGATATTTGTTTTTAGATACAGTAGAACTGCTCTTATCCGAATAATAATCCATTATCCAAATATTCTAATATTAGAACGTTATTATCCGACCATACTATCTTCCAATAACGAATATCTTTTTCCGTTTGAAATATGTACATATTTTATTAGTGTTCGTATGTATATGACGTATTCGTTTCTTTATTCGGCGATTGAGCGAATTCCGATTATAAGAATTTAGTATGAAGCTAATAGCGTTCTAACTATAGGAACAAAGTACGAAATAATTAAACAACTGGAAAGTGATGTAAGTGCAACGGAGATAGCAATACACGGTGTTGGAGAAACCACAATCAGGGACAATAAAAAACAAAAACGTGATAGTGAGAATTATTTAAAGCGTGGATTCCTCTGCTAGCGACGGGTAGAAAAGCCTTAAATATACTGATGCGATGAAATGGTTTCATTGCGTTAAAGACGATGTCACACAAGCGGGACGAGCAAACGAAAGCGGCGATGAAGAGGTGCCTTCTCATACCGAAGCATTCGTGACATTTCAAGAAGGATTTCGATGGTTCGAAGTATAAAAGGAATCTGTATGCAGTTATTCAGGTTAAAAAAATTGTGTGATTTATCGTTAACAGGCAAAAAGATATGGGATCCACAAATACTTAAAGAAATTATCAATTAATTTTAATTTGTGCTTCAATAAATGAAATCTCATATCGGAAAAATGATTGCTCTATTATCCGAAAATTCTATTATCTGAACAGTTTTGCCTCTCTATAAATAATTATTAATTAAATCGATTTGACCTGATTTGTATAAGTCGACGACTTTTTCCTTTATATTTCAGGGATACAGTTAGAAATATACAGGAATAGTTTCGTTACTGTTTTGCCACAAATGGTCCTTCTTCCGCAGAATAAATTATTTTCTTAAAACAATGAATTTCCCTTCTAGGTAGAAATAATTTTGAAACCTGGGAGCACTGAGTATAATCTGAAGAAGATATTTGCATTAAAACATCCAGTACTCCTCCTTGCATCTAATCGCTTGCGCCGGTATCTAGAATTTTAAAACTACGCAAACTTCCCTCAGAATTATTATCGTCGCAAAGTAAATCTATTCAAATCAAGAAAGAACAAAAATCAGCTACCACATAGTACGATAAAGTCGATCTGTGCTCGAGTTTCCAAAGTCAATAGGAGCAAGTTTCTGGACAGAAACAGAAAGAGAAACAGAGTTATATAGATAGGCACATAGAGGAAGGGAAAGAGACAGACAGCAGTTGCAAGTAATTGCAGAGATACGCGTGAAAGACAATGCACGCGAGCTCTCTCAAGGTTAAATATACGCTCCTATTTACACGTATTAGGATATCTATTGGTTTTATACGAAACGTAACGGTTATTCTAACTGAAGTACAAAACAGCGCCTGTTCGGTCGGAATTCTATAAATATACAAAATTGCATTCCAATATCTGTGAAAAACAGAGATTTGTTAAAAGTATTTGAGAGAATTATAGTAAATATAGTAAACATAGTAAATATAGTAAATATAGTAAAATATAGTATTATAGTAAACAATAATATTACGTGTCTCGACATCTTTCTAATCGAAATGTTGCTTACAAGATCTAAATGAATTAAATAAAACATTACAAAAAGATTGCTAAAAATCTAAATTTCTACTATAAAATCTCCTAACAAAATAGCAATTAAATAATGAGAAACAATTATATATAGTATGAATAAATGTTATAATCGACCAAAATAGTGATCAAAAGATGTGACAAATATACACAAGCTCAGAGAAGTATATGAAAATTTATAGATAACTTCTATGAATATACAGAGTGTGTCAATAAGAAGTACTATCTAAACTAACTCGTTCTGTATTGGTTTTATCGAAAAGTGTTGTAAATGAATTATATTGTATTAATCTATTAATACCGAGAAAGATAACGTATGAAAGATAAAGACAACACAGTGAACAACGATATCGCTTTGCCACATTCCTTGCCTTTCATACATTAAATTTGACAAATTAAAGTTGAAATATCCGACGAACTTATGGTTTTCCGATATAAATAAGTTAATACCTTTTTGTAGAGAATATCTAGCTAGATCGATTTATGTTGTAAAAAGTAAAATTAAAAAGTAAAAGTAAATTTAAAAAGCATAAAATCAACTTGATATCTCAGAATATATAAGATATAAAAAAATAAAATTGCATCCGTTCGATGAGTCCTTTGAAATACATCATAATTCATTTAAAACTGTTGAGATATGTATAATTTTCGGTGCTGGACTAGGTTAAATGTGTAGTAGAGATACTTGTATGTGAATATCAGTGTGTGGAAGTATGTGTGTCCACAGCGCCTCGAAAACAAAGGAATTTTTTTTTATTTATTAAAATTACAATCAATTCTCGCGTTGAGAATTGAGAACAAAGGAATGTAAACTCTTCAGTCGGTTAAGAGTTGGTTAACAGTCGGGTATAGAAGAAAGTGCTGAGACGCGTGCAAGTGTGTATCGATGAATATATAAGAAATCGTCCATGAAATAAATATTTCATTATTTTAATATTAATCCTCAGTATAAATTTAGTGTTCCTATAACATTATTTCGGCTTCAAAGAACCACAATTTTCAACAAAAACATTTTTCGATAAAACCAATAGACAATGAATTATTTTACGTAGAACTTCTTACTGACTCATCCTATACATTGCATGTGTTATACGAAACATTTTGAAATTTCGTTAGCACTGTTATGAGACTTGACTATCATCATTATATTGGAAAAATTTCAAGCAAATGTAGCATGTATATAGAAACTACAAGATATTTAGTGGATGTATATGGTTCGCGGATATCGCAAAGGTAATTGAACAGATAATTATCCAGTATAGTAAAAAGCTTCAATATTCAGTGGGAGCATCTTTAACACATACTGTATACTTAAGATGATTATTCATGCTGTACACTAATTAAATATATTTTCTGCCTTACAATTTATCCACGTGTTTTCTCTGTTTACACAACGAATACCCTCAACATAGAAGTTACAGGATATTTATTCTAAATATATGTCGGAGACGAAAGAACACCGGAGCCTCTGGAATTTTGGATAATCCAGCAACATTGTAATCTAGAGTCTGCGATAGCTGTAATTAAACAATTGTAGTTATTAAATCCGATTGTAATTGTTCGAGATTAGTGATTGTTACGTCACGTAACACTCTACCTAGCCGAGGCCACACACCGCGGGCAATATGGCAACCAGGTGTCTTCGGATACTCGCAGCGTATCCTCCATAGTTTCAAGTACCTTCCATAAATCTAATAAATTTCCTAGAAAAGGTCCTTCAAACAAAACAAACATCTGGTTCGGAAGAATTTCTAAAGACTATTGTCTACCACGGCGAAAAAGGGAAAGTTAGTTTTTCTCACGTACGCTGCAACTTTCCTCCCACTAACCACTTTCTCTCGAGGGCGGTTAAGACCCTTCGTCTAATCAATTAACGACGAAGCCTACTCCCTCACTCTCCTAACTCAAATCGTCACGAACAAATCCGATGGTCCCGTGCGCTAGACACACCCATCCTTAGCTTTCCTCCGAGACAGCATCGTCTCCCAAGACAGTACTGATTTTACATCCTTCCACCGGGTATACACACCCGTAGATCAGTCACTCACTCATCTCGTACATACGCACCAGCGTAACTATCCTCGTTATAAGTTGTGGAATAAACGGTGAAATATAACTTACTACTGTGTCATATTCATTCAACCACCTCTGTTATCTTAACCGAAACAGGGGAACGACTACTTCGCGGCGTCAATTCACCGAATCGTAGCGAGAATTTACGCCTCTCGCTGACGCGTATTCCTTGCGACCGCGTCTCTCCGCGAACGGTCGTAACAGTGATAGTGAGCTTTGGCTCGGGGCGACAGTCTGTCACCTAACGTAGCCGCGGTCACGGGATGAACGCTTTGTCTAACAAAGGTATGGAGTAATTCTATAGCTCTCCTTAAAAGAAATATTTGTGGCGGCACGCGACAGTAAACATTCCAACGGTTTCTGTCCCGTGGCTCGCCACACGCAGACCCTATTCTTCGAGTAAGATGATTGCCAGATGTCGATGCGTCTCCGCAGTACATGTTCGGCTAGCTCGAGGGCCCGTTATAAATCTTAAGATTTAGTCAACTAAAGTCCTTCAAACAGACAAACAGTCTTTGTCCCAACTACGGGAAAATAGGGGAGACCTATTTTTCAACGAGCGGCGTCTCCCACTAGCAACTTTCCCTCGAGGGCGGCCAACATCTTTTTCTAACCACCGATGTGGAGATTGACCAATTAGCAGCAACACCAATTTCCTTTACTTTCTGAACGAAGGCTATCCTCGACGAATGCGATGATCTCGTGTCCTTAGACACACCCCATTATAGTTTTCCTCTGTGGTATAATCGGGACGGAAATTCATTCTCTCTCGCGATCTCATCGACGAAAAGAGTAACCCCTTACAACCAGTGAATATTACGCGTCCAACTTAGATTTTGTAAGCACGTTCATCTATCATCCCGTTGACCGTGGATTCGTTATCGAACCCAAGACCAACGTCACTAGTATCGCAAGTGCCCAACCACCGCGGTTGATTGTCGAATCGGTAGTATCCATACTCGTATTACCAGGCCGTACCTTCGTTATAACACAGCGATGGCCAATTCCAATAAAGATCTATCAAACGCCCACAACCCTATTCCTGACACTTCTCCGACATATATATAGAATAAAAGTGTAATTATAAGTACGAATACAATTTGAGCTAGTCCAGATCCGCACGCTAGTGTAACGTCAATCCACATCAGAAACCAGGCCGCTGTCACGACCGGCTCACTTTAAAATCGGAGATAAAGATGTGGCGGCACTCAGTGGAGCGGCACTCAATATTCGAGGAGAAGGCGTGCGTGGCGGCGATCGCGGATGCCTAACAAACTCAAGGATAGTGGGGATATTGAGGGGTGACAAAAGACAAATAACCGAATCCAATCGGAAGTCGAGTTGTAAGAGTCAGTCTTAAAAAGTTACGCCTAGAGCTCGGAAGTAAAAATTGTGAATTGTGTTAGAAGAAAAATAAAGTTTCTTTTTTTCTATTTTTTTTGTTGTTGTTCTTTTGTGTTATTTTACGTGACACTAGCTGTGTTACCCAATAACTGAAAACCCCGAAGCCAACGTCCCCTGTCTACTGTTTATGGTCTGTCTTCTTCGCAGTCTTTTGTCTACACGCTGTCGATGGCTTCAGTGCTTGAGAAAACTAGAAAGATATAGAGTTTTTTTAAAAGTGATAACCACTTCAACACCCTCCCTAAAATTCTACATCCCTACAAATTTCTCAAATTTACAAATTATCTCTTAATATTTTTCTAACTCTTGTCGTAAATATCTGAAAATTAATTTGTCAATGCCTTCACAAGTACATTTGCCAGCCGCCTTTCTCTTTTTCATGCAAATTAATTTATTACAAAAAAACAACTAGAAGACTAAACAGATCATGTAGAGTTTTTTCTTGATAACCACTTCAACACCCTCCCTAAAAACTCTACATGTCTACAAACAATTACCTCTTAATATCCTTTTTATTTTTCAAACTTTTGTCTTAAATATTCAAATCTTGGTTTTGGCAACGCCTTTGTACATATATTTGCCAGTTGCTCTTCGCTTGTTACATACGTTACATCAATTTCGCCTCTATTGTATAAATCTCGCAAGAAATGATATCTTACGTCAATATGCTTCTTTGATGGAATTCTGGATTCTTAATTAATTTCACGGCACTAGTATTGTCTACACATAGCATATACTTAAGGATCTCTATTTTACATTCAAGAAATATTTTCTTTAACCACATAATTTCTTTCGCTCCTGAGGCTGCACTGACATACTCAGCTTCCGTCGTAGATAGAGCTATACATTGTTGTCGCTTACATTGCCATGTGATGGCAGCATTCTCATACTTACATACAACGCCTGATGTCGACTTTCTTGTTTCTTTGTTGCCTGCATAGTTAGCATCGCTAAAGGTTTCGGGACCTGCTTTTGTATATAAGAGTCCGATGTCTGCGGTCCCTTTTATGTCGCGCAAAATTCGTCCCGAGTTGTCCGAATTTAGCTTTACCGTTAAAACCCACCTATTACCTTCTGATCTTTTGGTTTTTCTACAAGAATCCATGTCTTATTTTCATGGTGCGATTTCATTTCATCATTCATAGCCGTTTCCCATAACTCTTTCTTTTCGGAACTCATCGCTTCGTTAAAATCCATCGGTAATTTTTCCGTTACGTACGTTACTGGGCTACCATAAAAATCGTTCGTTTGATCTTACCTCTATCTCTCAATTGTTTCACATTGTCGCTAGTTCCATGAGGTTGTTTTTATGTTCACTCTCTGCACTTTCATACGTATATGCTCTATCGCTCTGCGCACACATTGCTCTATTGCTAAAATTACAAACTGACGGTATGATAACTCGCATATCTACTTTATACAAATTTCCGATAACAGAACCTCTTGCTATTATTTTCTGGTTTTGTAAAAACATACAATTGATCCCTTCCTTTAAAACACAGAAATCTATGCCCCTTCTTGCGACAGATCTAATGGAAAATAGATTTCTTTTCATACCTGGTACGTACAGAACATTGTTCATTGTACATGTTACCCATTTGCCGTCCACAAAAGTTTCTACTTTCATTTTTCCTTTGCCGCACGCATCCATGAACGTTACCATCGCCGATCTCTATCTTCACCGTATTATCGAATTCTTCGAAGACGTTGAACCATTCCCGTCGTCCTGTCATGTGATCCGTAGCTCCTGTGTCCATTATCCAAACATCAGGGTTTGCCGCTTGTATCGCTGAAGTGCTTCCTAATAGACCAATTCCACTGTGATCTCGATTTTGATTTCTGGGTTCCTGGTTGTTTCTACTGTTGCTTCTTTTATTATTTTTAAAGCAGCTTTTACTGGAGTGGCCTTTCCTTTTGCATACAAAGCATCTAAAGCAATCCTTCTTTAGATGGCCAACTTTTCCACAATGGAAGCAGCTTGGTCCTTGTTTCTCGTATTCACATTTTCTTGACTGCTTCTGCTGTTCCCTTTTATAATTATTACCTTTTGTTACCGATGTTTCCTGGTCGTCTTTCTTCCATCTGATTTCTTCCGTCATCAGCCTGGTACTACGCCTGTCTAAGGTCTTCTTTCTTTCTTCCACCGAATCCCACGCACTGTGAAAATGGTCAAATTTGTTTGGTAACACCGATAAAATGCGTATTATCAGCATTTTCTTGCCAATTTCACTCCCAAGAGGTTTCATCTTCGCCGCTATCAGTTCCAACTCTGATAGGTTGTAAGAGACATTTTCAGATTCTTCCCATTTAAAATCGAAGAACTGCTTCTGGACCATATTTAGATTCTCATCCGACTTCATGTCATATACTGTATTCAACTTTTTCCACATTTCATATGCTGTTGTGCAACATAAAAGAAGATCCAACGGTTTCCTTCCTACTGAAGTTACGATTAATTTTCTCGCTAACCGATCTGCCTTCAAAAATCTTTCACGAGCGATTTCTTTCTCCGCGCTGTTACCTGGATGACACAGATTCCCTTCACGCACGTTGATCATCTTCCTCCAAAAGTGTACACATAACAAAACGCCACTGGAGCCAGTTTTCTTCGTCGCGTAACATCTCGATCTTCGCACTTGCTGATTCCATTTTAGCACTATCCCTTACTTTACTAAGCACAACACTTTAACAATTTATTCACTTCACGTTGCTGCCTTGCAATTTACAGCTCTGGGCCCATAACCTGTTAAGGTTATTCGATGTGTAAACAGAGAAAACACGTGGATAAATTGTAAGGCAGAAAATATATTTAAGTAAAAGTGTAATTATAAGTAAGAATACAATTTGAGCTGGTCCAGATCCGCACGCTAGCTATGTTACCCAATAACTGAAAACCCTGAAGCCAACGTCGCCTGTCTACTGTTTATGGTCTGTCTTCGTCCCAGACTTTTGTCTACGCGCTGTCGATGGCTTCAGTGCTTGAGAAAACTAAAAAGACCAGATGTAGAGTTTTCTTAGAAGTGGTAACCACTTTAACATTCTATATGTCGGAGAAGAGTCAGGAACAGGGTTGTGGGCGTTTGATAGACCTCCCTCGGAGTTGGCCATCGTTGTGTGATAACGAAGACGCGGCCTGATGCTGCGAGTAGGGACACTACCGATTCGACAATCAACAGCGGTGATTGGGCACTTGCGATGTTAGCGACGTTGGTCCTAGGTCCGGTAACGAATCCACGGTCAACGGGAGGAGAGATAGACTGACACTGACTCGAACGTGTACTACTCGCGGATCAAGCGGTGTTGGTCCCTTCGTCGATGAGATCTCCCGAAGGAATGAATGTTCGTCCCAATGTCACCACCGAGACAACCTGTGGTAGTGTATCTAGGTATGCCAGCTCCTCCGATCGGCGTCGCTGTCGATTGGTCGATTTGGGACAAAAGCTGCCTGTCCGTTTGCAAAAATCTTAATTGCCGAAAACCCAGGTTTTATAGCGGGTCTTCGGGCTGGCTGGGCTTGTGCTGTGTACGTGCCTCCACATCTGGTATTCATTGTCCGAAGGGACCGTTGGAATGTTTTACTGTCAAGTACCTCTATGGGTGTTTCTTTTAATGAGGGTCATACTGTAACTCCGCGCCTTTGTTGGACGGAACGCCCGTCCCGTTGACTGCGGCTACGTTCGGCGATTGATGGTCGCTTTGAGCCCAAGTTTATTATCACAAATCGCAAACAAGTACAATTGGGCAGGATGACGGCAAATTGTTTAATTACGACTGTAAACTTTAATTGCAATTTTACGGATTTTCCCGAAGTTCCAGAGGGACGGCTCCGGCGTCCTTTCATCTTCGACATATATGTAATTCTCAGATTGGTTTCGAATTTTATCAAAATAATCATGATAATCGTCTTTTATTTTCTATAATATAATCTTCCGCCAAAATTTTATTTTTATCGCAAGAAAGTTTAAACATTTGGCTAAAGTATTGCCTGTGTGGTAAATTAGATACTATAGCAGATATGTCAGAATTTGGTCAAATTTGTGTGAAGTCCAAAACAATAAGAAACCAGGCCAGGAACTGAAAGACACATAATAACAACCGAGTTAGTGAAAAGTCATATTCCGGATACTTAACGCTTATATACTTAATACTTATATACTGAAGAAGATTATTCATGCTATGTATTAATTTTCTACTAAATATATGTTTGCAATAAATCTCCTGTAATTTCCATATACATTTGTATATTGATTTTCAATTTTATAGTCATGCTAATCGTGTCTCATTGCAATGCTAATGAAATTTCAAAATATTTTCTACAAGTATAACACGTGTAATGTAAAAGTTTTGGCAAGTATGCAAATACTATTGTAAGTTAATGTACACAGTCAAGAGGAAATATTTTGTGGACAGCCTACAAAATACTAATTACAACGCGAACATTAATTACTACAATCCTCGATTGGACACGTGGGGTTTAACAAACCGCAGGCAATTTCAAAGTTCATAGTATTGTTATTTCAATGGTGCGAATTTTGTACTTTCGTATAGCTGAGTTTCGTTGTGCACTCTAGCGGTTTAGTTATGAGACAGTTGAAAATTTGCTTTGGAATTACAAAGCTCCACGACGGTAGACACGCGAAGAAATAACGAAACTTGCATTGCTCTTGCTTATCCTTACCAAGAAAATATTTTTTCACGTTCTGGTTTGTGTTTACAGTATAAAAATAAAAATAGTATATTACGTATATAATAATAGTATATCATTTTTAATTTAAAAAACATAACATTTCTACATAGAAGTCATTATGAACGCCCGATATAGTAATAATAATAAAATAGATTATATGTGTATTTTGTATGGGATCTCATAAACATCGCGTGATTCCAAGACTCGTGACCAGTCAAAGGTCAATACTCAACAAATATATTTATCTCGATAAAATATTATCGATGTGTGAATCTTATCTCATTATATTTATAATATAATCTTTATATATATTATATATATAATTATTATAATATTATTTTTATTTTATAATAATATAATATTATTTATTATTATAATTATTATAATAAATAAATATATATATAATACCGCATAAGAGGTGTACTTAATATAGCGATGACAATTCTGCTTTGAAATTGTCACGGCACAACGCGTGACCATGACACGGTTGACATATTGCGCTTTTAGACTGTTCCGCGGATAAAAAAAAACACGCTTTCCCTCGTGGAAACTCTGCTATTCGTTTGAATCGTGAAAACAAAATTACCACTGTTAAACGCAGGAACTTTTAAATAGCTCCATTTAAAGAATGGCATACAGATAAAATCTCTGATAGAAAAGGGAAAAATGGGAATTTTTGTGAGCACCGGCTTTCGAGTAGATAACGTTGAACAGCTTTGATGAAACAACGCGTAACACTCCGTTTCAGGGGTAGCTTAATTGTATTCCTTTAAAAGGGTTTTCATAAAGGAATTGTATTAAATGGTTCCAAATGGAACTGTTTTAATGGTAAGAAAGGTATCGTTGATGTTGTATTCGCTTAAACTTCGTGTTCGATTGAAACCTTCAAAGTACAGTTTGTATTATAGAGATAAAAGATTCATGTCGTTTCTTGTTTGGTTGTAAAAGTTTTTATATTTGTCATAGTGAAATTTATTGAGGTTATTGACGTGTGATATATTTTTATGCGGATGGAATGTTCATTTAAGGTATATTGAGGAATTAGAAAATGAGAGGACGAGATATTTAACGTAGTAGTTAAGTTCTTATAATTTGAATAATGATATATTTTTGTATTTTGTCTGGTTTTTGAATGTTTCAGTTCCTTATTCTATTGAGAATGCTGACATGCGATATTTCTTGCAGAAGATAAAACTGATATAGAATCATTCGTAGAAATAGAGAATTCGAAAATGAAACAGGGTATTTAATATGTACATTTAGTATTACACAATAGTATTAACACAGTGTTTTTCGTTTTATATTAGTTTATTGAATTATGCACGAACATAATAATAGAAATATAACGAAATAGATTGTACCTAATTCAATAAAATAATATAAAATAGAAATTCAGCTATTATCAACTTATGAAACGAAAGAAACTTTTCGGACAACCTAATAGTTAATCTACTTTTTGAATAGAGGTAGTTTCGTTTCCTATTTGATTTTAAAGTTTCTAAATTTCTTATCATTACATTTATCGAGGGTGTGTCGGTTCATAATATAATTGAAATATAATTTATTATTGATTGTGTTTGTAACGTTTGTAACGTGTGTAGTATTCATGTTGATTTGTACATCAAGGAAATTATTAGTAGGTTTACTAATTTATCAATTCTCCACTTATACCTGATGTATATGCTATATATTTTTACTGTTATTTTGATAAATTTATAATATTAGCCCCGAGAGCCATACCTTAGAATACAGTATAATAATTATAAGGAAGAAGAGAGAAGGGTATTATTTTTCATTTTATTATCAAACAATCAACATTAAAGAAGAATGTTCAATGAAATCCGCAATTTATAAAAATTTAGCACATATTTAAACATTAAAAGAAAATATTCAAAGATTTATAAACAAATATGTCTAAAAAAATTTTTTTTAATAATTAAAGGGCAGATATTTGATATAAACATGTCAAATTCATAATTCATATTTAAGTGCCCAAGTTTCATGAAACAATTTCCTAACAAATATTTTAAAAATATCCCCTTATGTATATTATATTTTTATATATAATCAATTTATTAGAAAATTTACATAAAATAGGATTTATCTCTCTTTAAAGATAGAGTTATTAACTGGCTGAAATGATTTCAAGTTTGGAATAAATTTAAAACTCATAGTCATTTGAATAATTACAACTGCCATTGTGCTAACGGTAGTTAATATTATTCAAATACGGAATTATGCAAAAATTACGGTGGCCATTATTTGAACAAAAATTCATTTCGCCTGGGATGTTTATGACCTGGTGCGCGCGTTGTAACGCGTAAAAATAGAGAGCCATAACCGAAGAAAAATGATACCATTTTTCACGTGGCCACTGTGTCCCGCAATCCAGTCGAACGATCGATCATCGTGCAATGAAAAAATGCACAGAAGCTGGTACAAGCGTGTGTACACGCAGATGATGATCCCGACCGTGCATACATGACACACAGGAGTGTGTCGTATAACCTGACGAAAGGCATGAAAAAGCCTGTGAAATCCGTGGAAATGAAATTTTTCAAACGTCAACGGACCAAAATAGCGTTCGAAAAATCCATTTGAAATTGCCCGTAAAATAAACGCATTTTCCTACTCAAACTTCGATAGTGTCAAATCCTGCATATACCTCTTGTACGCCAATTCTATTAATTATTGTATTAACGCATCTCCATGTTTGGATATTCATTTTTATGTCATTGTATCATCTATTGGATTTTATTGGAGATGAAAAGTGAATTGTGTAGGGTTGTGATTTCTTTATTTGTTGAAATTACGCTGTAACATATGAAACTGCAGATAAATCAGGAAGGTCTTTGATAGATATAGGAGCACGAACCTTTTGAAAAGTTTGTTAATTATAAGAAAAAGAAAAAATTATAAGAGAGATCCTACAATTTGAAAGGAATCTTTAAAAAAAAGAAGTATGTATAACGGTATATAATACCTAAGTATATAATAAAAACTGAGAAAAAAATAAGGATTTGTTCGATAACCATTGACCTGTAAGGAGGACAGAATTAATTCTAAGATATATAAAATTGAATTATGATTTATACTTTTCGTTTATAGTAATAAGTAGATAATAATTACAAGGGTTTTAGAAGTTTTTTAATCTTTCCTTTAAAATGATACAATACATACATACAAAATTTTAATGACTTTTTTATGATTATAAGCCGGTTAGTTGGATAATTTTGCATCCAGTATAAATCTAAATAAAATTTCTGATTCGTATATTCATATTTTCTCTGTGACTTCTTTATGTCTATACCATTATTTTATTGAATTGCATGCAACGTGTCATTTTTAACAGTACATTTACTATTACGTCAGAATAATACTGTATTAAAATTAGATACTGCTGTAAAATTAGAAGAAAATCTCGAAAGATGTGATGTAACAAATGTTATTAAAATTATAAGGCTACTAAGATACAATAGTGAATAAAAATTGAATCATATTACTAACATTCTTTTCTTCTTTTGAAGGATTAGATTATACTACGTGGTACATTAAAAATGTACTCTTTCGTTTTGTTTAACATTTGGATCTAAAACCATCTGTTCATAATGGAGCGAGGATTAGTAAACATCATCGTTGCTGTTATATTCTTATTTTGATTATACTGTTATGTACATACTGTCATATGAAATTTTTTTTTTAATTCTTTTTATAGTATAATGTATAAAAATATACTTTCTATACTTTGAAGTACTATAGATACGACTTAAAAATTTTAAATTCGAGTAATAATTATAGATTGAATTAAATTGAATTCGCCGTCATTCGTCATTAAAATGATTCATTATACAAATGATATACAACGATACAAATACATGAGCCGTTTAGAAGCCATATTGATCAATTTTATAATTGAAAGAGATGAAAAAGTGATGATTACAAACACTATCTTTTAAATTTACTTTCAAATTTGTTATTACTTATGCCATCCTGTAGTAATAATTGAACTGATGGAAGCATCAATCCTGTACTTGCGTTCATGAAACTGAGAAATTGATAAAAAGTAGATGGAGCTGAACAGTTTCGCTTCAAATAGTCTCGTATGTGTGAAACCTATATATCAAGGTTTTAGGTATACGAAGTCACTTGCATTATACTTTTTAGTTAAGGTATACAGTCTTATCTGAAGTAGCATGATAAAATATATGTGTAGTTGGAAACTTTGATGTATAACGTAACTTTTCACATAAATACAATACGCTTGGGACACTTGATACATCATCTCGAAGCACAGAACAAGATAGTGGGAAACGGTGAAAAAAGGAAAGTGGGGAATCGATATTAACGATCTAGGAGTGGTGACACGCGATATTGAAGAATGTAAGTATCGTATGAACTGATAGTACTAATTATGGAGCTGCGGAAGCCGATATCGATGACTCTGAGGGCTAGAGTTGACGATTTCGTAGCCAAGCAAATTAATATCGATCACATTGAAACTGGAGATTTTGTTAATTGATAGATGTTAGTGATTCTAAAAGCTAACATTTGTGAAAATTATTGTTAATAATTCTTTTTAATATAACTGTGTAGTTGATATAGTACTAATTTTTTGAGATTAGTATATTCTTATGAAATTAGCTGAAATTTACTGTATGATCAACAAGGTGGATTTCAATATGATATAATTGAACATAATTGAGATGTAATTGTTTTAAAAATAACTAATAATAAGTTAACGAGGTTTTGTGAAATCATGCCACTTTTGTTTGAAACATTTTTTACGAGTTATTACGAGTTATTTTATTTTATTACAGAAGTTTTATGAGAAGAATATATAGCTCAAAGAAGACGACATAAGATGTAAAGATATTACCATTTAATATAATGATAACTATATAATGAAAATAAAATGTTAAGTTTTATCTATTGCACAGAAACCTTTATCGATATACGAGAACAGTATCCAAGCCACATTTAGTTTTATATCGTAATTTTAGATATGTGTATAGTAAGCAAAAGATTTCTATAATTCATTGCCACATCAACTACCTTTTCTTTTTTTCTTTAATAATCAGAAGTTCTCGGTAATTTCCTTTGACATTACTCATTTTTAGTAGTATCATTATAAATATCATAAATGTTAAAGATAATTATTATATTTGTCTATAAATTATATGTTTACTTATAAGTTACGTTATAAATTATACTGTATCTATTAATTGGTTACAAACCATACATAGGAATTTTTAAAGCTTTATTTTGGTGGAAATGGAAATAGGATATGAAATTGGAAATTTGATATGATTATTATTAGTGATCAAAGTAGTTACGAAAGACAATTATTATTTTACAATAATGACCGTACTACTGACTTTACAAGTGGCCTAAGTCACAAATATATATGTTTCTATACAAAGATGAGCTATTTTTTAAAGATATAGAAGATTTAAGTATTCTATAAAATTAATTGTAAAAAAATATTCAAGATTTATTTTTCGCTATTACTCTTTGGCGGATGATTAAGTCACATACATTCAACGTAATGGATAATGATTTAGTAAACCCGAAGACTTACATACATAAAGCAAGTAACTCTGAAGTTAAAAAAGGTCACAGACAATAACTGTTCCAACACTTTGTATCATGGAATAGGTCTCTGACTTCCAAACATCGCTTGGAACATATTTCTCCAATCATGTAAATCAATATTTATGATTTCATTTTTGGGTCAAATGTTCGATGAGTTTCGAAATTATGCGAGTAGAGTAATTATGGTCTGATTAATTATACCTATACACATTGTGATAGGCAATTCCCAGAAGCTATGATTTATTGGAAGATATTATTAGGTTGTTTCTGCAATGTGTAAAAGCTTTATTAATTCATCTTTTCGTAATTGCATTTCAATTTATTTAATCATGTAATATTTTTCAAATAAAATTAGAAGAATTTCCATTAGGAAATGAACAATTTATTTTTTGAAAATATATTTATATAAATGACAAATGTTATTTATTTAAGTAAATAGATTGTAATCATTTTTAAATAAGTAATTGAGTTCTTAATTGTATCGCAACATACTATCTAGTTCATAATATTGCTTATTAAATAAATATATAAACTGGAAGAAATATAAACTTTAAAATCCAATTCATCGTTGTTGGTATAATTAATTCTATGATGTTATATTAATATATATATATATATATATATAAACAATAACAAATAATATGAATACATACAATATATATATATATTATTTATATATATTATATAAATAATATATATATATTATATATGTCGGAGATGAAAGGAAAGCCGAAGCCTTTCCTTGGAAATTTTGGGAACATCCTCTAGTACCTTAGCCTAGATTTTATTATAGTTGTAATTGCTTAAGATTTGTAATAAGCGAGATTGGGTTCGAGGTGACAATCGGTCGCTGAACGTAGCCACGGTCACGGGATGGATGTTTTATCTAACGGAGGTCTGGAGTGGTTGTATGTGTTTTCTGAGAAATGTGGTTGTGGCGGCATGCGGCCTCGAGAGCGGGCCTAGCCACATGTGATGTTGCCTCGGAGGTGCCGATGCAATGGGACATACATTGTATTAGTAATCAAAACTCCAGGCAGAAACTGCCTAGCAACGGCGTTTGGAACCTTCTCGATGCTTCCAAACGGGTATAGAAAACAAAATGCAATCGTACAGGGAGAAAAATCTCCACGAGGCTGGCATTCTTGCGATTGCCTTGGAGAGTGATACATCGAGCATTTTCGACGATCGCATTTGCATCTAAGTTAGTTTCGCTTAGTAAGGAGTTATCCCGGTGACCGTGAATTCGTTTGAACTCAAACATTGCTAATAGTATTATTTAATTTAATTATTCGTAGATCGTATTATTCATTAGGCTTAGTGTTTGTTAGACTTATTATTAGTTGTACTTATTATTTGTTAAGCTTAGTGATAGACCTGTATATACGTGTAAATAAAATCTCGGCTTTGTGAAACGATGGCTAGTCCACATGAAGAGTCGTCGCGCGCCCAAAATTCGAATCGTGATCCGACATATATATATTGTATATATATATTGTATATTATTTATATATATATGTCGGATTTGCACTGGGAGTAGGGTTGTGGGCGTTAAATGAATCTTCTCGAGAATTGGCCATTGGTACGGTATACACAGGTGTAGTTTATTACAATGATAGAATTATTACAGTCTTGACAATTGATCACGGCGGTTCGGCACTCGCGACACTAGTGACGATGGTCTGAGGCTCAATAACGAATCCGCGGCCAACGGGATGACAAAAGAACGTACTCACAAAGTCTAAGTCTGGTTAAAATGTGAAATAACCACTGATCGCGAAGATGTTACTCTTTAATCGGTGAGATCGCGAGCGAGAATGACTTTCCCGTCCCGATGATGCCACAGAGGAAAACTATATTGGGGTGTGTGTAAGGACACGAGATCATCGGATTCGTCGAGAAAAGCCTTCGTTCAGAAAGTAAGGGAAATTGGCGTTGCTGCTAATTGGTCAATCTCCATACCGGTGGTTAGAAAAAGATGTTGGCCGCCCTCGAGGGAAAGTTGCTAGTGGGAGACGCCGCTCGTTGAAAAATAGGTCTCCCCTATTTTCCCGTAGTTGGGACAAAGACTGTTTGTCTGTTTGAAGGACTTTAGTTGACTAAATCTTAAGATTTATAACGGGCCCTCGAGCTAGCCGAACATGTACTGCGGAGACGCATCGACATCTGGCAATCATCTTACTCGAAGAATAGGGTCTGCGTGTGGCGAGCCACGGGACAGAAACCGTTGGAATGTTTACTGTCGCGTGTCGCCAGGAATATTTCTTTTAAGGAGAGCTATAGAATTATTACCTTTGTTAGACAAAGCGTTCATCCCTTGGCCGCGGCTACGTTGGACGACAGACTGTCGTCTCGAGCCAGAGCTCACTATCACCAATCTCGAATAATTACAATTGGATTGAATAACTACAATTGTTTAATTACTGCTATAGTAGACTCTAGGTTACAATGTTGCGGGGTTATCCGAAGTTCCAAAGGCTCCGGTGTTCTTTCATCTCCGACATATATATATATATATATATATATATATATATTTCTTTTTTATATATTTGTTGAAATTACAATCAATTCTCGCGTTGAGAATTTTCAGTAATTTTTCTGGCGTGGCGCAGTGACATGGCTGTTTATTTACAATAAGTTAATTCTTATTATAGATAGGTATAATTTATAAGTATTATAAGTAAGTGCATATGCTTAATTTGGATAATTAAATGAATCTAACGCTTAGGTCTAGCGGGTAGTGCCTCTTCAGCCTGCGAATCTGGTCCGTCGTATCGAGTAGTCCAGTGATTAGGGGGTTTCGGTGTTTGTTGATTCTTTTGCTATATCTGTCGCTATATTTTGCTATTTCCTCTTTGACGGTGGGTATCTTGAGGTCGTGGTGTATTGTTTCATTGGTTACATACCAAGGTGCGTCAATTAGGGATCTTAGCGTTTTCGATTGAAAGCGTTGGAGTATTTCAATGTTGGAGTTACTTGCTGTTCCCCATAGTTGGATTCCGTAGGTCCAGACAGGTTTTATTACGGTCTTGTAGAGGGTAATTTTATTCTGTATATTTAGTTTGGAGCGTCGGCCCGTGAGCCAATAGAGTTTTTTTAGTTTGTCCTTTAGTTGCTTCCTTTTATCTGAGATGTGCGTCTTCCACGTTAGTCTCCTGTCCAGGGTCATGCCCAGGTATCGGACTGTGTCCCTGCTAGGAACTGTTGCATTGTTGATGGTGACCTGGGGGCAGGTTTGTTTTCGGAGCGTGAAGGTTACATGTGAGGATTTCTTTTCGTTGACTTTGAAGCCCCATTTGTGAAACCACTTTTCCATGGAGTCGAGACTTCGCTGGAGAGTGGATGAGGCTATTACCGGGTCTGCGTGGGTAGCTAATAGCGCTGTGTCGTCTGCAAATGTCGCTATTGTTATATCGTTTGATATAGGTAGGTCGGCAGTGTAGATGGAGTACAGTAGGGGTCCGAGGACACTACCTTGGGGTATGCCGGCTTCTATTGGGAATGTTGCGGAAGTGGCGTCTAGGCATTTAACCATGAATTGTCTCTTGGTTAGGTAAGATTTCAGGATGGAGTAGTAGGGGTGGGGTAGGATCTTTTTAAGTTTGTATAGTAGCCCTTCATGCCATACTTTGTCGAATGCCTGTTGGATGTCTAGGAAAACCGCTGAGCAATATTTTTTCTTTTCGAGTGTTTGGCTGATCGTATGAGTTAAGCGGTGGATTTGCTCTACTGTAGAATGATGTTTTCGGAAGCCGAATTGGTGATCTGGGAGTGTTTTCAAGTTCTCTAGGATTGGAAGGAGTCGGTTCGTGAGCATCTTCTCGAATAGTTTGGACAGGGTAGGTAAAAGACTGATTGGGCGATAGGAGCAGGTTTCGTATATCGGTTTACCGGGTTTAGGGATGAGGGTAATCAATGAGATTTTCCAGGCCTTAGGATAGTGTTCCAGGCGAAGGATAGCATTAAAAATCGATGTGATGAGTGCTATCCCTTTTGTGGGAAGTTCCTTGATTGCTCTATTGCCTATTAGGTCGTGTCCTGCTGCTTTCTTGGGGTTTAGGCGACTGATTGTTTCTATAGTCTCTGCAGAGGAGAAGGGTTCGATAGGAGGGGACATTTGGAAGGGGGTGTGCAGGTATTCAGTAACGCCCGCGTCGGCTTGGGGGGAATGGGGTTTGAATACTTTTGACAAGTGTTCAGCAAACAGGTCGACTTTTTCTATAGGGCTTCGCGCCCATCCACCTTGCGGACGGCGGATAGGTGGGATTATCTGTGGGGGGCGTGTGAGTTTCCTGGAGGCCTCCCATAGTGAGTAGTTGGCGTCGGCTGTGGGGGATAAGCTGGCGAGGTATTTATGGAAACAGTCGTTTTTATAGTTTCTTAAGGTTCTGGATAGCTTTCTAGTTGCGTTGTTAAGTTTGCGTTTGTCCTCCGGTGTTCTATGGGTCTGACTCTTCTTAGTCAGTCTTCTATGACTCTTCTTAGTCTACGTTTTTCTGCTATTTTTTTTTTAGTATGTATTGGGGATATTCTTGTTTGCTGTTAGATGGCTTTGTCGGTGTGGAGAGGCGGATTGCGTTTATTATGCTCGTGTTAAAGTATTCCGTGGCTGCTTCGATATCTTCCTTTGTTTTTAGTGGGGTGAAGGCTGAGGTTGAGTGTGTAAAGACTTCTCTGAAGAGCTGCCAGTTGGTGTGTTGGTTGTGAATGGAGCCATTAGGTGTATTCTCGATGATTGTTGAACTGACTGTTGCTATCACGGGAGAATGATCAGAGGAGAGATCAGCCGAGGAGTTGATCTGGACGTGTCTTGATGGGATATTTTTAGTTATGAAGAAGTCGAGAAGGTCGGGTATTTTGTTGGTGTCAGTGGGCCAGTATGTGGGTTCGTATGTGGTGAGGTAGTTGAGGTTGTTGTTTGTTATGCTGTTTAAGAGGTTTTTGCCTCTTGTTGTAACCAGTCTGCTGCCCCATTGGATGTGCTTGGCGTTATAGTCTCCTCCAACTATGAATCTATTGCCCAGGGTGTCCAGGAAGTTATCAAAGTCTTCTTTGGCGATGGAGTGTCTGGGAGGGCAGTATACTGCTGAGGTGGTGATTGAGCCATGACAGTCTTCTATTGCTACGTTTGTTGCTTGGAGGTAGTCTTTCTGGAATGATGGAAGTTCGTAGTGCTTAATACTTGCTTTGATTATTATTCCGGTGCCACCGTGGGCCTTTCCGCTGGGGTGTTGGGTATGGTAGAATTTGTAACCATTAATTTTCAGGTAGCTCTTGTCGGTGAAGTGGGTTTCCGATACGAGCATTACGTCGATTTGCTGGTGTTTTAAGAAGAGTTCTAGTTCAAGTTTGTGTTGCGCTAGACCGTTGGCGTTCCAGAGTGCTATGCGCCTTGGTTTTATTTTGAGTCGGGGCGTGCTAATTTTTCCACGATGAGTGTTAGTAGCGATAGCAAGTGATTTATTTGCTCCGATTGTTTCTCTATTAGCTTTTCAAGCCTTGAGGAGTTGTCTGTGTTTGGTGGGTTGGGGACACTGTTTTGGGAAAGGTCCCTTTGACTGTTCGGGTTATTTTGGATGCCTTGTACTTCTTGGGCATAGGAGGTTGAGGTGGAGATGAATTTGGTAGGACTGGGTGTTTGGTTGGTTGAGGGGGTTGGGGTAGTCGTGAATTTCGGCGGGCTGGGTGTTTGGTTGGATACCTCTTTTGCTCTGAGCTTAGGGTACCTGTTCGTGTATAGTGTTTTATATGCTGGGCAGCCTTTGTAGTTGGCAGGGTGGTCCCCTTGGCAGTGGATGCATTTCGCTGGGGTTTCCGGTGATTTGGCGCACTGGTCAGTGGAGTGAGAGCCTGCGCATTTAACGCAGCGGAAAGTATGGTTGCAGTATTTCTGCGTATGACCGTACCTTTGGCACCTTTTGCACTGCACTATTTCTTTTTTCACAAGCGGTGGTTCGAATTTTACTATTGCGTTCATTAGGCGACTGATGTTGTAGATTTCCTTATTGTTAGGCTTTTATTTTATATCTATGAAAAATAAGGATAACGGGTCTTTCGAGACTCTATGCCTTATATTACTTACGTTGATGACTTCGTGGCCGAGTTTTGAGAGTTCGTATTTGAGTTCGTCTATATCTGCTGAGTGGTAGATGTTTCGTAGGACCACCCGGAAAGGCCTTTCCTGTTTGAGTTGGTAGGTGTGGAAGTTGGCGTTTAGGGTCCTAAGTATCTTGGTGAGTTTTCTGTAAGCTTCTGGGTTCCTCGGCAGTATTTTTACTTTATTTTTATTTATCTTTAAGTTGTAGTCCTCCTTGGAGATATCTCTCTCTAAGGACTTGATCATTGTTTGTATGTCGATGACATCATCCACAAATATTGGTGGGGGAGGGGGGATTCTCTGTGCTTGTGGGTTTGGCGGCGGGCCTGCGATTTCCATGGCGTCGTTAGTGGATTGCAATACGGCGAACCTGTTGTAGGTGTTTACTTGTATCGTTGATTGTTCGTTCCGGGTGCCGTTCATGTCTAGTTTTGATGTTTCTATTTTCCGTTTCTTTGTAATACTAGCGTCGTTGGTGCGGAGAGTTCTGCTACACTTCTGCCACGGAGGAGGTAGCGCGGGGTAGTTGCGAGTCTGCTCCGGAGAGCCTGGTCGCGATTGCTGGGCCATCATCGAGCTAGTTAATTCAAAATGAATAACTAGTCGTGAGGCTATGAGGGTTGGGGTTAGGTGCGTGGGATTTTCTTCTCCCTAAAGGGTAGGAAACACTTGGCTGTGTTCACTTTCGACGGTTGGGCGACACGTATTGTTTTCGGACTACACTGGGCACTAGAGACACGTCTGCACGCTTCGGCACTCCACAGCGAACAGCGACAGTAAACATTCCAACGGTCTCTGTCCCGTAGTTCGCCACACGCAAACCCTATTCTTCGAGTAAGATGATTGCCAGATGTCGATGCGTTTCCGCAGTACATGTTCAGCTAGCCCGAGGGCCCGTTATAAATCTTAAGATTTAGTCAACTAAAGTCCTTCAAACAGACAAACAGTCTTTGTCCCAACTATGGGAAAATAGAGGAGACCTATTTTTCAACGA
Source organism: Bombus vosnesenskii (assembly GCF_011952255.1). NCBI lineage: Eukaryota > Metazoa > Arthropoda > Insecta > Hymenoptera > Apidae > Bombus > Bombus vosnesenskii. The sequence goes on from NW_022882949.1 coordinate 1,975,697, forward strand.
GCGGCCTCTCCCACTGGCAACTTTCCCTCGAGGGCGACTAGCATCTTTTTCTAACCACCGATATGGAGATTGACCAATTAGCAGCAACGCCAATTTCCCTTACTTTCTGAACGAAGGCTTTTCTCGACGAATCCGATGATCTCGTGTCCTTAGACACACCCCACTATAGTTTTCCTCTGTGGCATCATCGGGACGGGAAAGTCATTCTCTCTCGCGATCTCATCGACGAAAAGAGTAACCCCTTACGACCAGTGAATTTTGTGAGCACGTTCATCTATCATCCCGTCGACCGCGGATTCGTTATTGAACCTAGGATCATTGTCATTAGTTTCTCGAGTACCTAGCTACCACGGTTACTTGTCCGGTTCTATAATAATCGTATTTGCACTAGTCAATGTCTTCTCTATTGCATAACGACAACGTGTAACCCAAACGAAGATTCGTTTCACGCCCCTAACCCTAATTCTAATGTAAACCCGACATATATATGTAGTATCGTGGACGAAAGGCCTAAGAAATATCGGGCGAACTATGAACAATGTCGCGAGAGCCGAGGCGCCGTCGGGCCCATCAATGTGTCATCGGTCTTTTCAAGTGCATAGTTTCGTGGAAAAGACCTACGTGACCCTGGCCACGAGCGCTTGCAGAACACGTGTGCGGTGGGCCTAGGAAAAAGACAACGGAATGCGGCAACGGCCAGAGCGTTAGTCGAAAAGCAGAGTGCGAGTCGAGGAGCAGAGTGCGAGTCGAGCGGAGACGGAGGTTGCGAGTGGCGTTGCCGAGAGAGTGTGGATTGCGCTGTTTTCTGTACGTTTGGCGTGAATAGTTCAGGTTGAACAACAATCGTCTTTTTCTGTCTGATTAACATCTCTATTGTCCACTCTTTGTAAACACATTATATCACGATATTACATATATATATATATACTTTTTCGTTGATCTACATAATCTGTCCTTTTCCTTTACGTGAAGTATCCACAACACTGTTTCATTTAACACTTAACCCACTGTCAAAATTTTACTTTCCCTTCAGAGAAAGAGAGAAGCGACACATTTCTTTGTAACGTAACTATTCTTAGCTTAATTTAGCTTTATTTAGGCGAATCGGTCGTCAAAAATTACCAAGTAATAATATTCAATAATTATCACGTGGCGCAGTACCCTTCCTTGCAGCAATAAATGCTCAATAATAACAAAAACTCAATACTTGTGTAAACAGTGCTGTTAAAATAATCGACGAAACGCAACTGACACATCAATAGCAATAAAAAGTTTAACGAATCAAAAAAAAAGAAACTGTCACAAAATATCATCATAACATATTATTAACATAAGAACTATACAGTATCAACTTTTAGCGCATATATGAATTTATCGCATATAGCTAATTACATATTTAAAAATGATATAATGAAAATAAATAGATATGCACATAAAAATAAACATGTTTTCATTTCAATAAAAATCAATACTTTATTGGAAATACTTGCGTGTGCAAAATCTTAAATCCGTCAATAATAACGTACGTATTACATAATGAAACAATCTCAAAATTATGTCAAATAATAATTTATCGAAAAATAAAGATTGGAAACGTCTCTAATTCCCTTCTACGAAATAGCATCCTCGGTCAAGTTATATACACAGTAGCGATTAAACGTCCTGTTGGCTTTCGCAGGCTGAAGATTACATTGGATTGAAGGGCAGCTTCGACGATCATATCGGATTATTGATGCGTGGGGAAGACGGAGGACAGAAGACCGCGATACAACCGGACCCGAGAGGTTTACCGAGCTTACCACCCAACTTGGAAGCTCGTCTACCACAACTCGATCAGAGTTTGAGGATCACGCACGCCGAATGGTTGCCAGTCACGAAGACTAAGTGTGTTCACGATTTGACAAGGCTTTTTGAATATTTATTGCAGATAATTATTCACGTTTAATGCCAATCGATTATTTTATTGTTAGTCTATAAAAATGTGCCGCTTACACTTATATTGCTTTCTATTAAATATTATTGAGGCTAAATCATTTTTCAAACCAAGTTCGTGCACGTTTAATTAATTTCTGTTAATCTCCAATTTAGGAATTTAATATTATTTTATGCGACCAGCTAGGATATTTAAATTTATTAAAATTAACTTCGGTTACTTTTTACTTTCAGAAGTCCATTTCTTTAAGCTATTGGGAAGATCAACTTTTATTAATTATTGATAACAAAAAAAAATATTTCTTTCATGTTTTTGTAAAGAACGTACGATGCACTAAAATTACTGCTAATTTTTTCGAACGTAATTAGTTAATTAACTTCTTACGCATGCCGGTTTGCAAATAATCGATAATACAAATAAACGAAATCAGTTTCCTTTTTTATTAATTGACTAATACTTTTTCATTGAAAATGATGATGGTAAAAAATAATTTATTTTATCAAAGGAACAAGTTAAAAGCAAACAGGTTTATTTGCTTATGTTACGTATATTGTAATCTTGCGTAATTAATTATTAATAATCTTCTCCTTCAATAACAACATTTCCTGTTTTGGAAATTTTAGGTATTCGCGATGAATCGGTGAAATATAACATAGTAGATCCATTATGTCTTCATATTTTTCTTTCGTTTTTGGCCTCTCATTTGCATATAATGAAGGTTACCGTGAATTACAATATAACTTTGACGTTCCCCTTCTCGATGGAAAGTCTAATACAAGAAATTCCGCTTCAAGATTCATTGATGTCTCGCAAAATATTTTATATGTGGTATTACCACACCCCATACTTGAGCCTTTATTTAATGATATAATGTAAAAACATGTAATTATTATTTTTCCACTTTTTCACATTCTCTTTCACGTTTCTCTTAATTTAAAAAAAATTGGAAATCTTTTTATCGGAAGTAATTGTCCAGGTAGCTAAGATAAAATCTGAAAAAATCTTTGTCTTCCAATGTGTTTCAGTGTATATTATAATCAGATGACAGTTAAAGATTAAAAGTAAAAAGTAAAATATCTAAATTAAAAAATTCAAAAGGTGTAGTTTTATTCAAAAATGTACTAAAAGAAAGAAAATAATTTTCTGAATAAGGTTCATTCAATAGTGATTGAATGTAATAATAATATACAGAATGAGTTCATTCGTTGAACTCATATTATTAAAAGTAAGATTGTGACAGGCTCCTATTAGTTTAGTTTCAGTGTTTTCAAAATTTTTACGCTTTCAGACACTCTCTATTTGATTAAGTAAATTTCGGATTCACGATCATCAGATGATTGCCTTACTTCCCTTCGTTTAAAATGTCTTCGTTTAAGAAATTCATCCAAGAGAACAGAAAAAGTATTGGTGCCTTCACTTTTCGATCTGCTCATTCCAACATCTCTCAGAAACTCATCTCTTTCCTTGCCTCATTTCGTTTCGATCCAGTTGACTTGGCCCATCTCTCTCGTGTATTCTTTCAACAGGGAGTTTTCGCAGCTACTTTTAATTTCTTTTTCATATTCTACAACTCTGTCTTCCATTTCTATACATATTTTTCTTATTTGCTTTTCCTCTCTTATTAGATACCCTGGAGGGCACCTGTTTAACCTTAGTATTCATTTGATATATCTTTCCTGCACTACTTCCATCTCTTCCCTTTCCTTATAGCCTCAGATACCCGCTCCGTATATCAGAATACTTTTGATCATCTCATTAAACATTAACATTCTCGCACAGAAGTCATCGGCAAATTTTCTTTCTCCGATTCTCCGGATCCGCGCCATTGCTACTGTCGCTTTTCTACACACGTCTTTTACCACTTTTTCGCTTTCTTTACACTTCCAAATCCATTTCTGCGTATTTTCTGAACATTATGATCGTCGATTTATTCGAATTCAATTCCGATTCCTTTCTATCAAAAAATATCTCTAGATACTTCAATATATTTTCCACTTCCTTCCGAGTTATCATCATGACTGCTGGATGATCTGCATACGCGAGGATGAATATTTTCTTCGTTCCTACAATAGTTTTTTCTTCTTGTGTTCTTTTCAAGTAGTCGTCTATCTCCGATATAAATATTGCAAACAATAGCGAGCTTAAGCAGCAGTCTTATCTTAGGCCTTTTCTGATCCAGAACGCTCCTGTCCTTGAATTTTCCCACCTGTACTCTATTTTTTGCTTCTTTATAGATTTCTTCGATTCTTTTCGCTAACGTTAGATCCATTCTTTTACCTCTCATGTTCTGCCACAGTTTTTTCCTGTTTACCGTATCTTCAAGTTTGCTGAACATATACATAGCACGCTTCTTTTTATCTTAATTCTTTTTGCTAATGCGGTTTTCAGTATGAATATGTTGTCTATGCAGCTTCTATCTTCTCGGAATCCAACTTGTGGATCCGGCAATACTTGAAATATTTCTACTTCGATTTATTTCCTTAATCTACTTTCTAATATCGAATACAGTAAATTTGACATCCGCTGTCCATTAACGTTATCCCCCCATAATTTTTAACGTCTTTCTCACAATAGAAAAGTCTCATCGAACCTTCAGACGATACTTCTCCTTTCCATACTTTATTGATAATTTCCTTAAATCTTTCTTTGATTTTCTCTGCTGCGAACACGCAGGCCTCGCTTTTCAATGTTCCTCCTGTTGCTTTCTTCTTTACCGAGTTTACCGATAACCACTCTCGATTTCTTCCTATTTCTCTTCAGTTCCGCTTTCTTCTTCTTTATCCACTCGTATTTTCTTTATCCATACGTATCTTCTGCTCCTACCATATGCATGAAACGATGTTTCTATTCTGATAATTCTATACTTTTCCGGGAATTTCACCTCTTTTTTTCTTTCTTGTATATACATACGTCTCTATTTCTTCCTGGTACTTAATTTCCATTACTTTTATTGTTTTCTTCTGTTCTTGTTTTCCTGCTCCTTCTGCCTTTTCTTTACGTAGCTTGCCGTGTCTTTGTTTCTCCTCTCTGTATTTGACTTCGTTTATCTTATCCTGTTTCCACATTACCGCTTTATTTATCTTTTTTCTACTAAGCCTGCATTCTTCATCCCATCATCATCCTGTTTCCTGGATTTTATCACGCTTCTCGATCTTCTGTTTGTTGATTGCCTTTTTCATCTTCCCTGTGAGTCCGGGCATTGCTCCCTGCACTACGTCGTTTTCAAAATTTCCTTTTTTTCTTGTGCTTCCTCGTAAATCTGTATCCCTTCTTCATTCCAATTGTCTACCTCTATCTCTGTCTCCTCTTCTACCATGTCCTTAGTTCTGCAATGTCGGCTGCGATTTCTATTTCTGACGGCCGATGATCTGACCCAATTCTTGTTCTTACTTCTATCCTTTCTACTTTATTCCACGTGGCTATATTTATTATTCCCTAGTCTATTATCAAGTAGCTGTTTTCTCTGTCAAATGTCCATTCACTCGTTGTATTACCTGTTTTGTTTCCATTTATTATATCCCATTCGTTTCTTTTTCTACAATCCGCAGTAAGTGTTCTCCTTGTTTATTATCCGTCTTATCCTTGAATCGTCTTAGTTTTGTATTTTCTTGTCCATCCCAAAAGAGTTCTCCTTTCTTTTCGATTCTTGCATCGAAGTCGCTTCCAATTGAGTTATCAATTTCTATCTTCCGTCAACTCTTCTAAATCTTCTAATGATCTCCTTTCGTCAGATTTGTTATGTGCGAATTCCATCATTGTTGGATGGATCGTTCTACCTTGTTTGCGCTTTTCCGATCTGTCGCTTTATTCCTGTGAACATTCCACCTATTGCTGTCACTTCTATTTTCATTTTATCTTCTTTTGTACGCCGTGTCACCTAAACTTCTGTTAACCTATGTTCCACTTCTTCCCAATCTGTTTCTTTGAATCCTGTTTCAGGAAGGTTTACCATATCGGATTTATTTACGTAATTCCAGAAATCTTCGATCCTTTTGACAAATCCAGCCACCTGGCAGGATAATATTTACAGGTTTACTTTCTCGTGTTTTTCTTATTCTTTTGATTTGCCCTGTTACGTTTTTATATTTTCTTACCTTTCTTTATCCTTTTCTATCCGTGGTTGAATTTGTATCTCCCTAGTCGGCCTAAACGAAAGCTTTTCTTCGTCTTCTGCGTAAAATTTTTCGCCCTTTAAGTTTTCCGTCCAATTCCATTTGTTCCATTTCTTCTTATTTTCGACATTTTGCTATTTTTACTACTTTGCTTTGTATGTTTCTCTTTATCTTTGTTTTATCACTTCCTATATGCACGTATTTTCTTATCTCCCAGTTTCTTCTTATTTTCCATTATTTTGATTCTGTCTTGTCACTCTTTTGTTCTTGCTTGAATCACTCTATCATCTCCTATCTCTCTTGCTCGTACAACCTCCGCGCTAACTTCCAGTTTGCTTCTTAAAAACTCTTCTACTTCCTCTTCGAGATCCTTTCTTTCCATCCTCATGTCTATTCCTTTCATAGTTTCTGTTTTTTCTCCCTTATTTCCGTCGTAATTTCTATAGTCTTCAGCTGATTTTCCAAATTACTTAGCTTCACTCCTGTTTCCGCGATATCCCCTACTGCTGTTTCTCGCAACTCCACTAGTCGTTTCTCCATTTCTATTGCCTCCATTTCGCTAGTTTCGTTGTTAATTCCGAGCTTTCGAGAATGTTTAAGATCAATTCCGCACAGCGTACCTCGCTGTTAACCCTTTTGGGCCAACGCACCGATACAGCTGACCCTTCCACTACTATCGCGACTCGACTATTGCCCCGAGAAACTTCCAACGTTCGCGAAAATTCTTTACGTGTAAAGTCGTGATTGTACAGAAGAGCGATAAGCGGTAAGCGGTAGAGTCATAAAACAAATGACGGCTGAGCGACAGAAAATTGATCAAACCTATAAATTTATTTTCGGTCGCTCTGTCGCTATGCCGCTTAACGCTCTTTTGTATAATCACGGCCTAAATAGTCGAGACGAGAGTGTTTTTAGGTCACCTTTTTATACGTGGCTGAATTTTTCGTAAGATCCCCTATTCATCATATATTTTACTATAAAATTGAATTCAGTTCTGGCATGAGAAGTCTTGAAATTATATTTAAAAAAGTTGTTGAGTAAAGGAAACTAGAGGAAATTAGGACAGAGGAAGTAGTTACTCTTGCACATTCTCTTTATTTTTCTTTATTGCTTTCCCTGTTACACGTTTCACAATAATAAATTTCATGATAATCTTATTTCTCCCATAACATTTCACGATTCCGTGCGATAGATTGCGATATATTATAGAGTATTATGCGTAATTATACTAATTTACTGTTACATGCAGTGGCTCACGAGAGTTCTCAAACACTAGTGATTATTATCAATAAATTTTGAAACAAATCTGAAAATATGTATAGAAACTATAACAAATTTAGTGCAAATTTCGTGGAAATTATAAAAGTATTTAAATAGTCAATTATTTATTATATGAATAAGCCTTAATATTCAGTGGAACTATATTTAACACTTATATACTTAAGATGACTGCTATTCATGCTATTCCAATTTTTTATTGAATATATTTTTATAGTAAATATTTTGTAATAACTTCTATATATATACATTTTCAGGCTGGTTTTAAATTTGATCGATATAGTCATGGCAGTCGTGTAAATTTTTTTTACAATGCTAATAAGATTTCAAAATGCTTTATACGACACATACTTTCGCGAGCCAATGTAATTGTATATAGCACGAGTTGATCTGATTTTAAAAGGATGATATTTCTTTTTTCAATTCTCAGATTCAAATTCTTTGTATACTCAGCGTACTTCGATAACAGGGTTGGTGGCACGAGCACACCAACAGGTAAAAATCAAGGAATGGTTCGCATAATAAGCGCAACAAAGACAAGAGGACCAGAGCGCGTTTGGTGTAGACTTTGGTATCGACCAAAGAACGGAGGCAACGTAACAACTTCCGTAACGGTAGCTGCTAAAGTGAAGGTGCGTTAAGCAAATGAAGAAAATGGAAAATAAACTGTAACGTCTATAACGTTGCCTTTGGAACAAGATCAATTATTACAAAACAAATAGAACAAAATATACATAGCATGGTCCGCAAATCAGTCAGCACGATATTTTTATCCCGGCTCAGATAATTCAACGAAATAATGTTTCCAGTGGAAATTTATTGGTATCGGGGGAAGAATTTACTGATGTAAAAGGAGAACAATTTTTATATTGTTTAAAGAGCGCTGTGTATTAGGTTAAACAGTAAGCTCGTTCGCTTCCTTTTGAAAGAACGCGTCAAATGTTATACTTGTATATAAAATCTATTTGATCAAAAAGTAGCTTATTTATTACATCTCTAAATCCACCCGAATACGATCAGGAAAGTATATCGTGCTATATAAAAAATACAAAGTGACTGTCATTTTGTATTTAAAAAATGACACTTTTGAAATCTCTTTTTACATCTGTTGTTCGAAATATTTTTTGTTAAATCTGTCATAATCAGTTGAAGTATCATAAAAGTTCAAAATAAAAAGAATTGAGAAAAGCTAGAGAAATTAACTTCCATAAAAGTAAAATACCGTAGCATGCAGGTAGAAGCTGACGCTTTACGTTACTTTGCATAATATTCATCCTTTTCTTTCTTAGTGTCTCGAACCAGTTTTTACCCACCCCATATGTTGGATAAATTAGAGGCAACACACTTCGACTTGCTCGTTGCTTGTAATTTCCGTTTTCCCGGGAGAAAGCTCGTTGACGCAAGCACGCAGCATGCTCTTCGATAAAGCTAAAGTGGTTATCGTGATCGTTTTGATAGGTGATCAGAGAAAATTGGAACTTGAAGTACAGTGCCTGCTTTGTGATTTGCCCGCTACCGAAAGATTCGCCTACGTCTGATAGAGTACCGGAAACCGTGAGCGTTGTAGCCAGGCTCAAAGCAGCACCGACGAATCGTATCCTCGTACAGAATCGGCCCGAGACTAGGACGAAGGACAAGGAACTGTTGGCCGTTTGCGTGAAACCACTACATTACGATTACGACAGAGTAAGTTCGAAAGGTACATGTTGAGAATTCACTTGACCCGTTGATTGTCACGCAAATTTTGTATACTTCAGTCTTGCAGATGCCATACAGCGAAATACGCTACATCAGAAAATTTGGCAACTTCTTCTAACAATGTTATCGAAATCGTTCTGATTGTTGAAAATTTGTTAGCTTATGGAATTTATTTTAATCATTCTGAAAGATTTAGTAACGTAAACCAATTATAACCAGCGTTACGATCAACGTGTTCAAACTGTGATGATTTCCGTGCTGAGTTATGTTTGAGACTTGCAATAATTTGCAACTTTACCAAGGGAACCCTTAGTTTTCTAATCGAAAACCTTCAAACCGAATTCAAGGAATAAAACGACTGCAGCTTAACATAATTCGGCTTAAGTGATTTGTGCGTAAGAAAGGCTTACAATTGGGGTAGAATTATAGTGAGTAGTGAGATGTGTGTTCTGACGACGATCTAAAAATAAAGTATGAATTTACATGAATATCCACAATCTATTCGTAAGAATCTATTTATTTCTTTATTTGTTCTTTTATCTGTTTATTTGTATTCGAATGATAGTTTAATCAGAATAAGTATCTACTGCAACTACAGCTATGGACGGTACATAGTATAAATACAAAGTGACAGGTACCAAAGAGAAGCTAAAGGATCAAAGTCGCAATAAAGCCTACTCGTGCAATACGTTCATTCTTCTCAATCCTCAAATCTTTGTTTAAAAGTCAATAAAGAGAAATTAATTCTAGTCGATTTCAGTTGTTGGAAATATGAATATGATATAATTTGTTTCTAATAGGAATGGTAAAGAATATAAGACCCACAAATACAGGAATAGTTATATCCAAGATACTAGAAATCCCAGTGACAAATCAAATCATCTCCCACGGTTAACGAGTTAACCTACTGGACCAGTCTATGCAGTCTGCCTTATGCAAATGACAAGATCGTTTCATCGAACGAGACTCTATCGTAATCTGACTGTTTAACTTTTACTTGAAGAGCTGCCTTCTTTATTTCGTTGTAGATGGTAATTACTCTCTATTAGAAGTTGATGGCGTCGAGTCACGACAAAAGCGTGCTTAGCCGATAGAATATAGACGTATGAATTAAGCCTATCGTTCACTTAACTAACAACTTATGTATTGGGCTAGCAGTAATTGTCGCACACCTAAAGTATTTTAATACGACTTTTGGAAAATTTAGATTAATTAATAATATAATAATAAATGATATAATAGTAAATAATAGTAATCTAGATTTTCAAAAAATCGATTGATCGATCGGTATTTTATGTCCTGCGATCCAATATACATAGAATGATGTACGAAAGCTCTTGATCAGATAGATTCTTCGTTCTATAATCTAAAAACGATATTTTAACGTTCTATCTGTATACTGGATCGTTTTCGATCGGTAATTTCAAGTAGTTTCTTATTTTATTTATATCTTTGTTTAAATTTTGCTTTGCTTAAAGAAATTAAAGTAACAAACAATAAAAACTGTTGAATGATATTCTGGAAACTTGAAAAAGGTAGGTAGCGTTCAAATATTTTCGTGAGCCAGTGCATACATACATGTATAACAGTGCACTAATGTATAATATGTTAAAACTTGTTTAAATATCACTGTTAGAATATAATTGAAAAATCTGTCTGGCCGAAAATCTTTTCACAGTATTGTGCGCATGGAAAATAAAAAAGAAATAAAAAATTTGCTCAAACTACGAGAGTAGCTAAAGTGATAAAATTGGTGAAATTATTGTTATATTACATTATATTTTATTTTTATCATTAAATTTTAATTGTCGAATACTCATAATGCAGGTATACTAGATATTGAAAGAACGTCTACGCATGTGAATCCCTAACTGATAACAATAAAAATAATAGAAGAAGGTGATACTGAATACATAAGAGTGTGTAATTAAGAATCGATATCTATTATCTTTTCATTATCATATGGATAGTACAATTCGGCTGCCAGCTATAGAATAACTACTTCATTGCCATAATGCGAGCACACAATCGGTGTATGTACATAATCGTTACCTGATAAATAAAATATTCATGTCGAGAATGCTGCCACTGTCAAGGCGATAGAAAGCAAGATAGTATACTGTTAAATTTGTTCAGATTAGTCAGATTACCTTATTCAAACGATTTAAATTTAACCAACTTTAAACCAGTTTACCGATGTAAATCCATTATCTGCTTGATTTGATATATCCTTTTAGGTTTCTACGTTGATTCTTATTAATCAAATCTTTCGATTTCGAATCACCTGCATTCAAGTATGTAAATACCATTTGCCAATGTGAACCTGTTATTTTGCTCGACTAAGATACTTTACAACGTGCAGGTAAAATTAAACACACCTTAACTATTCTTTAACATGAAAAGAACAATAGTTGCTAAATAATATAATATTTTCTCTAATTACGTGCTTGTTGATATTGGCTCCTCAAATCGAGTCCACTCTAATGGTATACTTATACCATTTTAGCTATTCGTTTTTCAATAGATACTCAAACAAAGTCAGCTTATTTGAATGCAAAGGATTTCACATTAACGCATTTACGTGTTCATTAATATAGTAACTTAGAGCAAAGTGTTCACTATAGATCATTTAGTCCTTATGCGTTTGTATAATATATTTAATAATACAGTATAAGTTTAATACAAATCCGTATCTGGTATTATCTTATTTTACAAAACGTGTCGGTTACATGCTCGTTTATTAGGTTGTGTAGGTTAAAGTTAAATCTAAATTAATCTTCACTGTATATATTACGCTGGTAGCAAATGTGTTAAGGAACTTGACACACACTCATACGAACGCAATTTTGAAGTCAAACAACTTCATTAATCTTAATCAGAATTCGTAAATGTACGAGTAGGTTTCTGGACAGTTATCTATTATAAAGTAAATCTTGCATGAAATTTCAAATGCTTTTAGAGTTTACAGCGCTTAATAGAAACGGTGAATTCATTTATATTTAAACTACATATAGCAATATGTAAATTGTAAATATACAGGGTTTAACTGAATGAGATGTACAAGCATTCATGTGGACAATAACTGAATTTTACGATGATTAAATTAAAGTAAAGAAAAGAAAGAAATAAGTAGAAAAAACATGTTACTTTTAGTCGTGACAGTAAAAATGTTAATGAGTGTAAATTTTCTAGGTGTTACAGCTAATAGAGTTCATTGAGTTATATAGACTGCTTGGCGCTAGCCATGTGACTCTATACAACGATACGGTTGGCACGGAGGCTGGATGTGCTCTTAAGTACTACGAAGCTAAAGGTCTCGTGACCGTGTTACCTTGGCATCATTTGGACATGATTTCGCAGCGAGAAATTCGCACGGAGGGACTGTTCGCTGCCCTGAACGATTGCCTTTATCGATCTATGTACAAATACGAATATGTAGCGTTGGTGGACCTCGACGAGTTCATTATACCGAGGCACAACGACACGATCATTGATCTCATTAGGTGAAAATTTGTTAATTTGTTATAATTAAACTTGTGGTTATTTAATTTCTTTATACGTAATGTGTGAATGTGCCAGATGTTTAAAACTAAAATACTAAAATTTTGAACAATGATTAATTAACATACGATCGGAATTAAATGTAATTTTATACAACTAACTGCGTTCTTCTGGTCAGTTTCGACTCAACTATATGTTTCTAAAGAGTATCTCAAACTCAAACAAGACATGAAAAAGTTTTGATTAGTATGCATGATCTTTTGTTACAGCATCATATTACATATTTTCTTCGTCCCTTACAGATACTTTTTAGAATAAAATTGAAACACATATAAAACTTTTTAAATAAACTAAATTAAACTTAAATGGAGAAATCTAAGAGGGAAATATTTAATTACAAAAAAAATAGTTATTAATATAAAAACAGATTGATGTAAAGATTCGTTTTTCACTTTCATAAAAAATATTGTGTGTGTGTTTCTGCCATTCAAACACAATATTCACATCTGTAAATTATGACTCGTATGAAATATGTAGGAATATTTGCATTGAAAAAAAAACACTCTGTTTCAGGGAAATTAAAGCATTAAAATTATTACAAGACAAAGTTCTTCAAACTCTCAGATCATATTGATTTTAATGAAATATGCAGATAAATTAATAACCGACAGCACTATATAACGGCCTTTATATTACAACCAAATATATCTATAATATTTTCAATATTTTATTTTACAGTAGTTTTACGATATTTTCTGATACAAAGTCTTATACACGACTCATCGATATCCGTGTACCCCGATTTAGAGACGAGAGATTATTGCTCTATATATTTGTCATAATAATCTAATTGACTCAATTGCTTTTTTTAATAATATGGAGATACTTCAAACATATCAAATTCAAATTTATATGTATAAATTTTATCCTAGATACGTACATTATAATATTGTATATGTACATATTTTATATAAAATTCATGTAATTTACTCATTAGTTGACATTCTTTTGCAATCTTAAATGACGTCATTATTTAATGTTTACATTTTATGTTTCTACTAACTGCAATAAGTATTTTAATATATTAAAAAATGTAAATGTAATATATTAAAAAATGATACTTTAGCGACATTGTTATATATAGGCATATAAAGCAATAATTTCTCGAATATCATGGTATTCGAATATCGATAAGAATCACTATATTTTTCAATTAATATAAAAATAAAATAAAAATGTTATATTTTAGATGGATGAGCAGTCGTACAAATACAAAATCCACCGGAGCGTATTCTTTTCAAAACGCATTCTTCTATCTGCAGTGGGTGGACGATCCTTTCGTGATGGCCAGTCGAACTCCCATAGAGGCAGGTTTGATTACTCTGAAGAAAACCAGACGTAGAACAAAACTGCATCCGCACAAGCAACGCTCGAAGTATATTTGCAAGCCGCAAGACATTGTGGAAGCTGGTAATCATTTTGTCTGGGAATTTATTCCGGGGCATGGAACTTTGAACGTTCCATCGGACGCCGCAATTTTGCATCATTATCGGGTTTGCGAATTCGGCGGTGATGATTGTATAAAGACTCAATCGGTAGTCGATAGAACGGCCTACAAGTACAAGGATAGACTGGCCGAAAACGTTGGCAAAATCTGGACAGACCTAAGCACCGATTGTTCGTTACCAAAGTTAGAACCAGTGCCGGCGATGACGCCGCGGATAAAAGCAAGCCCCGTGTTAAAATCGGTCAGGTAGCGAAAGACTATTATCGATACTCTTTGGGATATTAGTAATTTTACTGGTACCCCAAAGGTAGCAAGAACCTATTTCTATAACTACGGTGGCCCGTAGTTTTCCTCCAGCGAAATCCAGTTTCGACTGAGAGAAGAGAATTGCAGAGAAATTCGGGATTTATGGAGTACCATAACACGTTTTTTCTACCTTTCGCGGTCCACGCCTGATAAATCTCGTTTTGGAAACACGGAGAACGGTGCCTGTTTAACAATGAGCCAAATGATGAAATGAAGTGTGGTAGCCGGTAGCATTCTGAAAGGCGCGATGCTCATTCGAAAGCTGACGAATAATATTTTTCTACGTGAGGAAGACTCATGATCGATCGGGAAAATACTTACATGACGAATGACTTTCCCGAGCGATCCTGTATCTCTTACGCTATGGTGCTTCTTTCACGATTTTATACGGTATTATATTTATGTACGAGTTTCCTTTTCGTTCGAACGAAGCCGAGCTGCATGAAACCGACTACCTACATAGTAATAGGAATGTAGAAGTTACCAAGCAGGGCCTATGTTTACGGTCTACATTATCGGCTATAATGTAAGATATCTGATATTACATTGTTGTCTTGTTGATACGTTTCTCTTTCCTTTTTTTGACACCTATAAATCCGCACAACGTATAAAGAAAAACGTACGCATATCCATAGGATCAATACTTATAGTCGTAGTTTATGTATGTATAATATGTATCTAGAACATCTAGTATTTAATCTGATAGTAAACGCGTAGAATGCGAAATGTTTTTAAAATGCCGTTTAAACATAGTCGATTTATATCCGATCGGTTATTGACACTACGAAGAACGTTTCAGTTCTAGGAAGAATTCGTCCGTCTTTTATCATGGATTAATATTAGTTGCGTTTTATTAGTTGCGTTTTACAATTTTATTTGTTGTCGAACTGCCTCGTGAATAGTTTTTATCAGCCCTTTAAAGTGATTTCAGGAAACGTTGTTACATAATAGGAGCTACATTTCAAGAAAAATGTGATTATTAATTGTACTCAGAATGGATGTAACAAAGGAGGAAGTATTACGGTCAGCTAGAGATAAGAGACTACAGATTTGAGCGTTATGACAATGAATATTGCAAACTGTTTCTATTTCTTTCATAATGTCACATTTTTTACGCGCACATACATTTATGTATATATGTGTATACACTGAAGTGTACATACATTTACGTACACAACATGTAGGATAGGTGAATACGTACATGTGATCGGTGCTAAGCCACAATCAACATGCCGTTTGATCATGTTGAGAAAGTTAATAAATATTATACGACGACAATATGTATTTTGATTCCCTTGAAAATATATTTCGTAAATATAAGTCTGGAGTACATGTACAATTATATGAATAATTGAATTTCAAATTATTTAACACGCGTATGTCATATATATACAATAATTGTGTGTATATATATATATATATATATATATATATATATATATATATATCTTAAGTATTTTTTACCACCGTCAAAATTATTCGATCACGACGACTAATAATATATTACCTTTTATTGACACCTATTTACAGTTATTGTAAAAATATGCGTATAGAGATCGATAATTACATGGACGGTATATTTTGAAATTTTTGTAATTGTTTTTTGTAATCGTTAAAAATCCTCATCCGAATGATCTAGCTTACTAACGGCTCGTTTTTCTTGTCCAACCTTTAAATCAAAATTCCCAATTTCTGGTCCTCCTACAGAGTCTAGAATATCATCATCATCATCGTCATCGAGATCACCATCGATTAACAAGTCACTGTCACTATCTAGCGAGCCACCACTGTCATTTGATTCTTGAATAGTTCCTCTCTGACGTCCAGACATACTTCCATAAATACGACGCTGTGATATTTGTGTTCTTGATGATCGACCAGCTATTGTATTATAAACATGTTTTAATAGCTATTATATTAATTTTGTTAAAGTTATTACATATTATAACAAGCTCTTAAAAATGTTGAGAAGTTTTAATAGTTATTATACATGTTTTAATAGCTATTATATTAATTTTGTTAAAGTTATTACATATTATAACAAGCTCTTAAAAATGTTGAGAAGAAAACTGCACTATATTTTTACCTGATTTCAATCGACTACTTGGTGTTGTTTTCTCGGTATTTTGTTTTTCTGTATCAGCGAGAGGAGGCGGAGGCTCTTGAAGATTAATAGGTAATATGGAATCATTTCCTTCCATTATACTTTCAAAGTTAGCGTCTTCTGACCTCATTTTTTCTAATTGTTTCCGTGTTGCTTCTTGCCTATTATGAGTTGGAAAACATTATATTATGTTTTCTGCATAGTAAGTATTAATTTTTATTATTTATGTATGTACCGTCTTTCAAATCTTTCTTGTTCTGTCTTAGCTGCATCTTCATACAGATGCTCAAGATATGCAAGATAACGAAATTTTTGAATGTAATCGTTATATAAAACTCTTAATTCAACTTCAAGTTTCTCAAATTCCTCCATGAAAGCTGGGCGTACCTTTCTTAATGTTTGCAATCTCTTTTGGTTTCTATCAAGCTCTGCACGTCGTCTTTCGATTCTTGTATCCAAACTTTGCTCTGTATCCTTTAATCATTACAGAAATTATAACAGAACATTTAGAGATTAGAGAAATTACTAAAGAATATTTTAACGTTCCAAGAATAAAATGACAACGTGGTAATACCTTAACGTTCTCAATTTGTTTTTTGGTATCATCAATTTCTTTATGTACATTTTCTATAACACTTTTCAAGGCCATCTCAATTTCTGTGATGTCAAATTGTCTAGCAACTTTTGAATTACGAATCTCTCTGAGATCAACTTCACGACCTAATAAGTCAAAAAGTGATGCACCAGTAACTGTCAACTGACTGGCTAACTGCCTAGTTGATTTCAATTCATTTACTTTATTGGAAATGTCAAAACTAACTGTACTAAAATTATCATCAGACATTATACTGTTATTAATACTATTATTTTGTGCATCATATAGTAATGTGGCTACTTTTAGTAACTCTTTTACAGCATAACCATCAGCTTGGTATAATTTTTTTGTATTTAATTTGACATTTGTTTTTAAAGCCTGTATTAAAATCATTTGACAATGATAAATTTCAGTATAAAAATATAAAAACAACATAGTATAAACAGCACAATATTAATTCATTAAAAAATACTAATATTATAATACTAAATATATTATAATACTTATATTATAATACTAAAAAATATTAATTTGCTATTTTTATTTTTTTATAATTTCGTTAATAAGACGTTGATACTTCCGGAGAAACTTAAAATTAAAATTACAAACTAAATTAAGTATCTTTTCTATGCATGCTTAAAAATTAAATAATAATGAAGAAATAAACATAGATGTCAAAAATATAAATTATAAAATTCAATGAAACATTTTATTTTCATATAAAACTAAATATCAAATATAAAACAAAAAAAATTGAAAACTGCATGTTTTATTACCATAAATTCAGCAACTGCACGTATTAATGAAATACGCTCTTCTTCGGTATTATGCTCGCTAGATACATCCGCATGTGGGTCAAATCTTTTGAGTAGCCAAACAAGAATTTCAGCAACCAGTGGAAAATTTGGCAGTCGAAAATTTCCAACAGAAATTAATCTAGGATAACCAAGGACTCGCATCATTTCTGTAAAATCTATCAAAAAAATAAATATAATTATCGTAGAAGCATACGTTATATTGTAACATCTATTTAAAAAAGGTTGTTATGTACTTCTCAAGTCACGAAATGACATTTTTCTTCGAAAGGCAAGTTTTAAATAAATCTCAATACTTTTCGTCCACTTTCCACGTTATGTTTTGATTTACGTTGAGCACGTTGTCAAGGAAACAGAGTTTCATACATTGTATATGTAAGTGTATTATTTTTCTTTGAATCATAGGCTCAAAAGAAGGCCTTTGAAAATATTACTCGAAATTTTGATTCATACATGTTTTCTACTTCTGTTGTAACCAATACATATCAAATTAAAAAATTTAATTGAAATTATAGTAACTAAATCGTAATATATCAATTTTTTAAAAGAATTCCAAGTTTATGTAATGTAATACTTATTTACATATGTACATACGAATAATGGTACATATTGGCATTCAATATTTACATCAGAATGACAATTATTAATTAATTGAATTGTTTTTTTCTAATGTCGATTAAATATAGATTTAAAGAAATTAATAAAAATTAATAAAAGTCAAATTAATAAAAATTAAGAAAGCCACCATCTAATATTCAAAATCATTACTGTTACAATAATACGTACATATATTTTATGATTACACATTTTGTATCATATCTCATTTATTGAAAAGTATATTGTTCTATGTACAATATATAACATAAAGAAGATTAAAAGTCCATAGTAGGAGCTCCTCTAGATTGTTTGATTTCAGAACGTCTTCGTTTTTCAAAAAGCCTTTGTCTTGCTGCTCGAAGATGCTGTTTTCTTTTCATTTCCAAAGTTTCAGGAGGTATTTCTGATGGTGGTTTTGCCACTTCCCATATTATTTCTCTCAATTTTTGAAGAGCATCAGCTAAATTTAATTGTTGAGATCTTGTTAACTCTGACTTGATTATTAAGTAACCCTCTTTAGATAATTTATTTTTATACTGTAATGATATCATTATTTAAAACCTTTCTTATGTGAAATTAATACTTATAGCTGTAAAATTTGTTTGTAGTTGTGAAAAATTACAAACCTGTTCCAATAATTTATTTCTAATACTCTCTGCTAGCCACGTAGCACTTTCTACATGCAACCTTAGATCTACTTTACTATTTGTGCGATTTACATGCTGTCCTCCAGCACCACTGCTACGACTATAGGTGATATCAAGTTCTTTAATTGGTATATAGCCATCAAATTTAGCATTTGGATCATCAGGAACCTGAGAATATTATGCAATTATAGAAATAATTCTTAATCATAAGCCTTTATATTTCATAATGTATAAGATAATTTTTAAAAATTGTTCAGTTAAAGATACATGTTAATTTTATTTTAAACATAAATATAGAAAATATTCCAAACAAGGATTTGAATAAATAATTAAGACATTTCGTACGTGAAATCAACAAAATAAAATGTACAAAATAGTAGATTCTAGTACGTTAATAAATTATAATAAACTTACAAAGGTTGGCGTGAACAGTTTTAAATTGCTTGTGGGATATAGCTTATCAAGAGAAAAAGCACTTTTGTAAGCAAGGGCTCTTCCAAGAATACAAAATTGATTATGCATTATATCTGTCTTAAAAATTCGAGTCCACTGTCTGCTGACAATATTCATTTTGTCGTTTCTTTGAATTTTTAAATCATAACATAACCTATACCGCGGTAATAACAAACGTATCATCTGAAGATTGCTACTAGCACTACAAGTTCCAGAATCGATTCTCACAAAAATTCTTTGTAATATTGTGATATTTCGATTTCAATATATGTTAAGTAATCAGTAAAAGATGCTCTGTTTTGTGCCTATTAACGCAATATTGATTTGATTTATTATAAAAAGTGCATGATATATTAGTGGTTAGTGTCCTGTTTATGCTGATTACAATAAAGCACGTGGTAAGATATTTTAAGTAAGCAACGCCAGTAAGTTTTTCAATGCCTCAGTACTTTTTATAAGTTAAAATCAATTCACTTTATTTCAGTTCTCAATATCATGCTTCAAATGCCCTCGCATCAATAGGATAATCAGGAATGACTAATTTAAAATAATTTAATAATATGCTAAAAACTTATTACAATCTCTTGTATATATGTACACATGTATTGTAAGTATATATACATAAGTATTAATATACAAGGTAAAACTATAAAATTTTACGTAAAATAGAAATCAATTGAGAGAAACAGAAACCAATAGCAACTAACAAATAATAATGAGTAAATCGACGAATTTCGAAATTTGAACAACTCTGTCTCTATGCTTTTGCAGCCTATATTATCACATGGCACTGTTACATTTAAATATTACTTTAGCTAAGACAGTTTGAAGCTCCCTGGACAGATCTGTGTCCAAAGGAAAAAGATTTCCGACATTTCGCCAGCATTGTAGCTGGCTTCAGGATATCGCGCTAATACTTGGAAGATGAAGTAGTATTAAATGTATACATTATTATTAAAGTATTATTAGTAGTATTAAAAGTAGTACCAAACGTAATGTGAATTGCGATAGGAAAGGGACAATTAATATATGAATTAAGGCCTCTCTGATTTTGTTAAGAAACACTCTTGCTTTCGAAAAATGAAAGTAATTTCAATTACCAAGTGTTCACCATTATTCATTTTTTAAACATCTCAATTAGGCATTATTCTTTTCCTAGGTTGTAAAATTGTTGGAATAACAAACTTTTTTTTAAGGTAAAATCTCTCTCGCAATTTTTATTCATAAGGTTCTAGTTTTAAGATTAGTTAGTAATCTTCAAAAAGAAAAACCTCGAAAGTAATGTTTCCAAAACTATAATTTCTGCAACATATTAAATATTGAATAAGTATATTCCAAGAAAATCCCTACAAAACCCATTTTATTCATTCAATGCGTATAAAATTCAACAAGCACTTTTAAACTCACAATACTATCAGATAACGATACCAATAGCTGCCATCGTACAATCATTCTCAATAATATTTAAACTTTGTGACACAGTCGTTTAATTTTTAAATTCTTCACCTTCCGAATAACGAGTCCACTTATGCGCACAGTCAGAAATGTGGCAAAATTTCACTGGTTAGCAGAGTTCATGGTGATTCAATCGAACTAATTCTTGAAAAAATTGATGATAAAAGTTTATTCGTGACTATGTATGAGTCGATACTGCTGATAGCATTGACACGAAATTGCAATTATCGTAACGTTACGCGGACGACGTGCGTTTATATATTTATGATGCGAATTTTCGTATAAGTGTTGTTGAATGATAAATTAATTAAAAGCAGTATTTACTATCTTTTTATGGGATTGGTAAAATATGAATTTAGGTTGGTTATTGAAGGGAATATAGCAATAATATATGTTACTATTTAATATGTATTCTACTGCACATATTTGCTATTTAAATAGTACTAACTGTATCAACATTAGAAATCTTTCTATCAGTTTAGAAGATCCTTCTTAATCTGACTTATGATTCAAAAATCCAGAAATCTAAAGATAAGAAGTTTACAAAGTAACAAGATGATTCTAGAAGGTTTGACAATTACAAACACCAGCTTTACTACGATACTACATATCACATTTTAAAAATTAATATCATTGTGCCATAATGTTCTTATATATTCTATTGTACTCCATTGTATCTTATATAATCTTATAAGTCTATTCTTACATACGTAGTTAAGGTGATTATAAAGGTAAACGATCATAATTTGATTTATCTGTAATTTTAGAATTAAAATATATCTTGAATTAAAGAATAAGCAAGTTTCTGGATATTTTGTTTGGTAGTGTATATGTATAATATTACCACGTATGCGATTTAACGTTTTCTACTTGTGATTTTGTCTAACAAGGTGTTGAGAAAAGTTAGGTTGGTATGATCGCTAGTTACTACAAGCTGAGTTGGTACGACCTCTAGCGACGCTCTTTTGTCTTAGAAGTCGACCACGTGTTAATGGCCAAGTGTATCCTGTGTGTTAAGATGTGTTGTACGAGGCGAAGAAAATATGGAGAAAATCGAATCTGTGTGAATCGATTAATTATCAATCCCAAACCCACATCAATTAACACAAGGAGCATCCGATAGAACGAGCAAATAGAGAAGGAGTGGACGAGAAGGAGAAAAAATGGAAAGAAGGATTACACAATTTGGTGCGTGACCGCAGCCTGGTGGAACGCGCATGCACGTACAAACGCACGAATATGCGATTTATCTCGTATGTGTCGCGTGACGGTTAGATTCTATTTTATAAGTGACTGTGTAATTCACGATATAGTTGTCGAGTAAAATATCTTCGTGCCACGCGAATGTCACGCAAAAATAACAAAATAAAAAAATTTGAGGTGAAAAATAAAAAAGGAAAACTTTATTTTTTTTTCTAACAACAATCCACTTTACAATCCACTTCCGAACTCTAGGTGTGACTTTTTAAGACTGAGACTCTTATGATTTGACTTTCGATCGGATCCGATTACTTTCTTTTGTCATCCCTCACATCCCCAACGTCCATTCATTTGCTAGGCGTCCGCGACCGTTGCCACGTGCTCTTTCTTCTAGAACCTTCGGTGGAAGGACCGTTGGGATGTTGATGGTTCATTAGGCACTTCAGCGATATACATTGTCGCCGAGTGCCGCCACATCTTTATCTCCATCGTCAATCCATTGGATTTGAAGTATGCCGGTCGTGACACGAACCTGAGTAGCTTGCAAACCTTTTTTTTTATTTATTTGTTGAAATTACAATCAATTCTCGCGTTGAGAATTTTCAGTAATTTTTCTGGCGTGGCGCAGTGACATGGCTGTTTATTTACAATAAGTTAATTCTTATTATAGATAGGTATAATTTATAAGTATTATAAGTAAGTGCATATGCTTAATTTGGATAATTAAATGAATCTAACGCTTAGGTCTAGCGGGTAGTGCCTCTTCAGCCTGCGAATCTGGTCCGTCGTATCGAGTAGTCCAGTGATTAGGGGGTTTCGGTGTTTGTTGATTCTTTTGCTATATCTGTCGCTATATTTTGCTATTTCCTCTTTGACGGTGGGTATCTTGAGGTCGTGGTGTATTGTTTCATTGGTTACATACCAAGGTGCGTCAATTAGGGATCTTAGCGTTTTCGATTGAAAGCGTTGGAGTATTTCAATGTTGGAGTTACTTGCTGTTCCCCATAGTTGGATTCCGTAGGTCCAGACAGGTTTTATTACGGTCTTGTAGAGGGTAATTTTATTCTGTATATTTAGTTTGGAGCGTCGGCCCGTGAGCCAATAGAGTTTTTTTAGTTTGTCCTTTAGTTGCTTCCTTTTATCTGAGATGTGTGTCTTCCACGTTAGTCTCCTGTCCAGGGTCATGCCCAGGTATCGGACTGTGTCCCTGCTAGGAACTGTTGCATTGTTGATGGTGACCTGGGGGCAGGTTTGTTTTCGGAGCGTGAAGGTTACATGTGAGGATTTCTTTTCGTTGACTTTGAAGCCCCATTTGTGAAACCACTTTTCCATGGAGTCGAGACTTCGCTGGAGAGTGGATGAGGCTATTACCGGGTCTGCGTGGGTAGCTAATAGCGCTGTGTCGTCTGCAAATGTCGCTATTGTTATATCGTTTGATATAGGTAGGTCGGCAGTGTAGATGGAGTACAGTAGGGGTCCGAGGACACTACCTTGGGGTATGCCGGCTTCTATTGGGAATGTTGCGGAAGTGGCGTCTAGGCATTTAACCATGAATTGTCTCTTGGTTAGGTAAGATTTCAGGATGGAGTAGTAGGGGTGGGGTAGGATCTTTTTAAGTTTGTATAGTAGCCCTTCATGCCATACTTTGTCGAATGCCTGTTGGATGTCTAGGAAAACCGCTGAGCAATATTTTTTCTTTTCGAGTGTTTGGCTGATCGTATGAGTTAAGCGGTGGATTTGCTCTACTGTAGAATGATGTTTTCGGAAGCCGAATTGGTGATCTGGGAGTGTTTTCAAGTTCTCTAGGATTGGAAGGAGTCGGTTCGTGAGCATCTTCTCGAATAGTTTGGACAGGGTAGGTAAAAGACTGATTGGGCGATAGGAGCAGGTTTCGTATATCGGTTTACCGGGTTTAGGGATGAGGGTAATCAATGAGATTTTCCAGGCCTTAGGATAGTGTTCCAGGCGAAGGATAGCATTAAAAATCGATGTGATGAGTGCTATCCCTTTTGTGGGAAGTTCCTTGATTGCTCTATTGCCTATTAGGTCGTGTCCTGCTGCTTTCTTGGGGTTTAGGCGACTGATTGTTTCTATAGTCTCTGCAGAGGAGAAGGGTTCGATAGGAGGGGACATTTGGAAGGGGGTGTGCAGGTATTCAGTAACGCCCGCGTCGGCTTGGGGGGAATGGGGTTTGAATACTTTTGACAAGTGTTCAGCAAACAGGTCGACTTTTTCTATAGGGCTTCGCGCCCATCCACCTTGCGGACGGCGGATAGGTGGGATTATCTGTGGGGGGCGTGTGAGTTTCCTGGAGGCCTCCCATAGTGAGTAGTTGGCGTCGGCTGTGGGGGATAAGCTGGCGAGGTATTTATGGAAACAGTCGTTTTTATAGTTTCTTAAGGTTCTGGATAGCTTTCTAGTTGCGTTGTTAAGTTTGCGTTTGTCCTCCGGTGTTCTATGGGTCTGACTCTTCTTAGTCAGTCTTCTATGACTCTTCTTAGTCTACGTTTTTCTGCTATTTTTTTTTTAGTATGTATTGGGGATATTCTTGTTTGCTGTTAGATGGCTTTGTCGGTGTGGAGAGGCGGATTGCGTTTATTATGCTCGTGTTAAAGTATTCCGTGGCTGCTTCGATATCTTCCTTTGTTTTTAGTGGGGTGAAGGCTGAGGTTGAGTGTGTAAAGACTTCTCTGAAGAGCTGCCAGTTGGTGTGTTGGTTGTGAATGGAGCCATTAGGTGTATTCTCGATGATTGTTGAACTGACTGTTGCTATCACGGGAGAATGATCAGAGGAGAGATCAGCCGAGGAGTTGATCTGGACGTGTCTTGATGGGATATTTTTAGTTATGAAGAAGTCGAGAAGGTCGGGTATTTTGTTGGTGTCAGTGGGCCAGTATGTGGGTTCGTATGTGGTGAGGTAGTTGAGGTTGTTGTTTGTTATGCTGTTTAAGAGGTTTTTGCCTCTTGTTGTAACCAGTCTGCTGCCCCATTGGATGTGCTTGGCGTTATAGTCTCCTCCAACTATGAATCTATTGCCCAGGGTGTCCGGGAAGTTATCAAAGTCTTCTTTGGCGATGGAGTGTCTGGGAGGGCAGTATACTGCTGAGGTGGTGATTGAGCCATGACAGTCTTCTATTGCTACGTTTGTTGCTTGGAGGTAGTCTTTCTGGAATGATGGAAGTTCGTAGTGCTTAATACTTGCTTTGATTATTATTCCGGTGCCACCGTGGGCCTTTCCGCTGGGGTGTTGGGTATGGTAGAATTTGTAACCATTTATTTTCAGGTAGCTCTTGTCGGTGAAGTGGGTTTCCGATACGAGCATTACGTCGATTTGCTGGTGTTTTAAGAAGAGTTCTAGTTCAAGTTTGTGTTGCGCTAGACCGTTGGCGTTCCAGAGTGCTATGCGCCTTGGTTTTATTTTGAGTCGGGGCGTGCTAATTTTTCCACGATGAGTGTTAGTAGCGATAGCAAGTGATTTATTTGCTCCGATTGTTTCTCTATTAGCTTTTCAAGCCTTGAGGAGTTGTCTGTGTTTGGTGGGTTGGGGACACTGTTTTGGGAAAGGTCCTTTTGGCTGTTCGGGTTATTTTGGATGCCTTGTACTTCTTGGGCATAGGAGGTTGAGGTGGAGATGAATTTGGTAGGACTGGGTGTTTGGTTGGTTGAGGGGGTTGGGGTAGTCGTGAATTTCGGCGGGCTGGGTGTTTGGTTGGATACCTCTTTTGCTCTGAGCTTAGGGTACCTGTTCGTGTATAGTGTTTTATATGCTGGGCAGCCTTTGTAGTTGGCAGGGTGGTCCCCTTGGCAGTGGATGCATTTCGCTGGGGTTTCCGGTGATTTGGCGCACTGGTCAGTGGAGTGAGAGCCTGCGCATTTAACGCAGCGGAAAGTATGGTTGCAGTATTTCTGCGTATGACCGTACCTTTGGCACCTTTTGCACTGCACTATTTCTTTTTTCACAAGCGGTGGTTCGAATTTTACTATTGCGTTCATTAGGCGACTGATGTTGTAGATTTCCTTATTGTTAGGCTTTTTTTTATGTCTATGAAAAATAAGGATAACGGGTCTTTCGAGACTCTATGCCTTATATTACTTACGTTGATGACTTCGTGGCCGAGTTTTGAGAGTTCGTATTTGAGTTCGTCTATGTCTGCTGAGTGGTGGATGTTTCGTAGGACCACCCGGAAAGGCCTTTCCTGTTTGAGTTGGTAGGTGTGGAAGTTGGCGTTCAGGGTCCTGAGTATCTTGGTGAGTTTTCTGTAAGCTTCTGGGTTCGTCGGCAGTATTTTTACTTTATTGTTACTTATCTTAAGGTTATAGTCCTCCTTGGAGATATCTCTCTCTAGGGACTTGATCATTGTCTGTATGTCGATGACGTCGTCCACAAATATTGGTGGGGGAGGGGGGATTCTCTGTGAGTGTTGGTTTGGTGGCGGTTCTACGATTTCCATGGCGTCGTTTGAGGATTCCAATACGGCGAACCTGTTGTGTGTGTTTATTTGCGTTGCTGTTTCTATTTTCCTTTTCTTTGTAGTGTTAGCGTCGTTAGTGCGGAGAGTTCTGCTACACTTCTGCCACGGG
This sequence comes from Bombus vosnesenskii, assembly GCF_011952255.1. Classification (NCBI taxonomy): domain Eukaryota; kingdom Metazoa; phylum Arthropoda; class Insecta; order Hymenoptera; family Apidae; genus Bombus; species Bombus vosnesenskii. The sequence continues at coordinate 2,002,479 of NW_022882949.1, forward strand.
GGGGTAGCACGGGGTAGCTGCGAGTCTGCTCCGGAGAGCCTGGTCGCGGTTGCTGGGCCATCATCGAGCTAATTAATTCGGAATGAACAATTAGTCGTGAGGCTGTGAGGCTAGTATTCGGGTTGGGGTTAGGTGCGTGGGATTTTCTTCACCCTAAAGGGTAAGGGACACTTAGCTGTGTTCTCTTTCGACGGTTGGGCGACACGTGTTGTTTTCGGACTACGCTGGGCACTAGAGACACGTCTGCACGCTTCGGCATTCCACAGCGAACTAGCTTGCAAACCTGCTTTCGAATGTTTCATGCATTTTGGTGTTGATTGTCTCAGGTTTAATGAGGAATTTTGTAAATATTTTATTTTCTAGATTCTTTCTTTCTTTTTCCTTCTTCAAATGTTGATTATTTAGATAATTAGTTGATTATCCATATATGGTTTATTTCTGGAGAAGAGAAATAAGAGAAGAAGTCATCGTACGCAAATTAGGAATCAACAAAAATTCTGATCCTATTAATCTATTAACCGAATTAAAATATAGAGGACAATACATAGAATACATAGCAGGAATTTCTTAGATCAATTTTGTTGTTTTATTAGTCTCACATGCAAATGGAATTATATAGATCTTTAATAGAAGCGTTCAGTAAATTTGAAATACGTGTAATTGGAAAATTAGTAAAAACAATCGGAAAAATATATAGCGAAAAAAACAGACATTTTTGTATCAAATCATTCTGAAAGGTGAAAATGGCATCCAACCAATATTTCAAATGGTTTCAGAAAAGTATAATGCGAATTTAATTATACGTATAAGATCGTAAGTTATGGGACATCAGTGCCTCCAAAAGTGAACTGTAATCGTTCAATGGCGCCTTTAAATTCTGCAAGCTTGGCTTTCAAGGAACGCAATATAAAAAAATTTATTTCTGATTATCACCATTGAATTTATAATACGATTTTACAATATCAACTTTAATGTAATACAAGAGATGATATTGCTCACTTAATTAAAATTATTCGTAGTAAGCATGTGTTTAACAGTAAATTTTTACTTCTTAAAGTCAAAGATTCTTTTCTAAGATGTATAGGAGTAATTTTCTAAGTATAGGAATAATGTACTGACCGTTCATCTTCTGTTTGTAAACGTGGATCGTGCGAGTTTAAAAGTGTGAGTCAATTACTGCACAGATTAAAAAAGTAGTTGTGAATTACTATTTGAAAAAGTGAAAAATATTATATTCCTTATGTTCGTCTAGATTAGATAGAAAAATTGTATAATATAGAATATATAATATACAATATAAAAATAATGTATAGAATGTAATGTATAATAATAATACGTATAATATATGTGTCGGGTTTACATTAGAATTAGGGTTAGGGGCGTAAAACGAATCTTCATTTGGATTACACATTGTCGTTATGCAATAGAGAAGACATTGACTCGTGCAAATACGATTATTACAGTCCTTGACAAGTAACCGCGGTACTTAGATACTCGGGGAGCTAATGACAATGATCCTAGGTTCAATAACGAATCCGCGGTCAACGGGATAACAGGATGCGCTTTCTTCCAACGCCCAAATCGTATTCGACTTGCTTGGCTACGGTGGAAGTATAACTAAACTAACTCTTTGTTAAAACGTGGAATATCCACCGAGGGTAAAGACGCTAAGTAATTCGCTAATACGATCTTATGAGAGAATGACTTTTTGTCGCGATGATGCTGCAGAGGAAAACTAAGATGGGGTGTGTCTAAGGACACAAGATCATCGGATTCGTCGAGAATAGCCTTCGTTCAGAAAGTGAGGGAAGTTGACGTTGCTGTTAATTGGTCAATTTCCATGTTGGTGGTTAGAAAAAGATGCTGGCCGCCCTCGAGGGAAAGCTGCACGTGTACTGTGGAAACGCATCGACATCTGGCAATCATCTTGCTCGAAGAATAGGGTCTGCGTGTGGCGAGCCACGGGACAGAAACCGTTGGAATGTTTACTGTCGCGTGCCGCCACAAATATTTCTTTTAAGGAGAGCTATAGAATTACTCCATACCTTTGTTAGACAAAGCGTTCATCCCGTGACCGCGGCTACGTTCGGCGACTGGTTGTCGCCTCGAGCCCAAGCTCATTATCACAAATCTCAAACAAATACAATCGAATCAAATGACGACAATTGTTTAATTACAGCTATAGTAGACTCTAGATTATAATGTTGCGGGATTATCCAAAATTCCAAAGGCTCCGGCGTTCTTTCATCTCCGACATACGAATATATTATTTAACTGTTTATTTTATAGATTTTTCTTCTAAATTTTGTTAAATTTTGTCTTAAATTTTGTAAATCTTTTGTAAACAATTTTTAAATGACAGCAGAGATATCTGTTACATTTTTTACCAATAGAGGATTTGGGATAAAGTGCAATATTCCATATATCCATCAATTCGTTGAAAATTATTTAACCGCTAACGGTTATTGATCGAACCATTTTAACCCAATCAATAACTTATTGATTTCTCTCTTTTAGTTGTACAATATTATATTATCTTTCTCGTCAGGGAGCTAAGTTTAGGTTGGCCAATACAAATGTAGCCGCCTACTCCAGGATGAGCTGCAATTGTAACATAAATTTAATTCAAGTATTTTGCAAACATCTGCGGAATTAAGATCGAACAACACTACGGCGGCTGTATGTGGAGGAAAAAGTTGTTCGGAATATTGACCTCGACAAAATGTTTTAACGTCGTCCAAATCAGTGAGCTGTAGGTACCCTTCCTGAATATTTTTCCAAAAACGATGTTTCTAGTGCTACTATCTACGTCCTACACATTAAAGGAAAGTAGATTTAAGAATGTAAGTCGCTTAGAGTCCGAAACGATAAATGAGAGTAAGTAAGTGTTTATCAATAATTCTCCTTTATGTCGTTTTATCTTGTGAATAAAATGATTGTTAAGGTATTGAAACTTAATATTACAGACTGATAAATCAAATTGGAGAGTTACGAAATGGATGTCAACCATCTTTTCTTCGAAGCGACAATACTAGGACCGATCACATTGGCGTTTTTCATACTCTTAAGCTTCCCAGTACATGCAGCGCATTTGGTTGTTCCTTACTCTTCGATGAATGTCCCTTCCAAATTACTAAAGGCGTCTTATGATTTCATAGTCGTGGCCGGTGGTTCTGCAGGTATATATTTTCATAATGTCAATACAAAGCTCCATTATAAATGTTAGAAGATAGATGGGTATTGTACGAGCGAGGAATGAAAGGGAGGAAGACAAAAGGGAAACGCCATGAGACGAGTATATCACATATGTATTGAATGAATGAATATGCAATAAAAGAAATTCGTTCCTGTTTGAGATGTACAAGAGAATAGATAGTTATTCTGTTATATACAGGGTGGTTGGTAACTGGTGGTACAAGCGGAAAGGGGGTGATTCTACGCGAAAAAAGAAGTCGAAAATATAGAATAAAAATAAAAAAAAAATTTTTTTTTTAAATTTTTCCATCGAGACAACGATCTACTGTGAGATCCGTTATAACGAGACGTGATAAAGTGCACGAATACCAAGCGGAAATTCAAAGTCGATTTTCTCGAAAACAAAGCCTCAAACGAAAAATTTTTATTCTATATTTTCGACTTCTTTTTTTGCGTAGAATCACCCCCTTTCCGCTTGTACCACCAGTTACCAACCACCCTGTATATATTAACGATGAAATTTGAAGTCCTTATTTCCTTCATGTAAACAATTTTAGGCTTATTTTGTAATCGTATTTTGAATTTACCCAGAGTTTTGTTTCATGACTTCGATAAATTTTCTCCCTTCCTCGATTTTTTGAAATTAAACCAGGAACTTTTGATTTAAAATATTTGTGACGTTTAAATAGATTGGGTTTTCTTACGTATGTTCAATTTACAATATTCTATCAATTTACACGTTACAATTAACAATTTACGATTAATATAGGAGCCGTGATGGCAAATCGTTTGTCCGAGATAGAAGATTGGAACATACTTCTTCTGGAAGTTGGTGGCGATGGAAGCATTCTTTATGATATTCCTGCTTTTTCCGATAGTCTGCAGCTCACTGATATCGATTGGGACTACAGAGTGGAATCGAATGAAAATTACTGTCGAGGTAAATAATATCGAATAATACCTAAATATCACACTAATAAGTATTTAATAATGAAAGCAATACTGCATTCGGCGATCATGCATGTGTAACGCTTTATTTTGTATGTTGACAAAAGTGAATTGGGAAAGAGGAGATAAATAAAATCGTGAAAAGATTGTGAGGTGTAATTTATGGCAATGCGAATATATATGGAGCGACCAAATAAGTAACGCTTTTTAGAACAGTGATACACCGTTATTTTTCAATTTTAACGAATATTTACCCTACAACTACCAAAGATGTCAAAACGACGGATCTAGGATTATCTTTTCTATTTTGTGCAGTGATTGTCGCTGCCAAATGAAAAGAGAAGTTGCGTTTCGTCCCGGGACTACCAGTGGACTCGTCAGTAAGGCTATGCCCGGTAGTCCCTGCCTTAGACGTAGAGGGAATCTTGCTAGGTGCGGTATTTGTATCATTCGCCCGTATATTCGACCGCTAGCGAGATAAACAGACTCGTTGTCGTCGTAGCCCTCTGGTGTGGGCGGTTGGTACCCGCGGATCGCCCGGGAGGTGTTGCGCCGCGTTGATGCCTCGACCTGTCGGTGTCCTATTGATACCGATCCGCCACACTATAATTACTAGAACCATTCAGATATTTTTGTCAAAATTAACTCTCTCTTCTATTTAGACGTATATTTAATTGTATAAGTCTATTTAGTTTAACTAATGTCACTTGAATTATACTGATTTATATATTGAATATTCAGGTACGTTTGGCCAGTTCTAATGTTTCGAAACACTAACATCGCCTTAACCTTTTTTTTCTTTTTTTCTGCACGAGGAGGGAAAAATGCATTACGCATACACAGTAGTCTGTGCCATTGAGTTATCTGGGATTCAGCAAGATGGTGGCACCGTACCCACTAAAACCCGCTCTTCATTTTTCACTATTAAAACGGTACTCGAAGTTCCAACCTTAAAACTACCATACGGCATTACTTCAGGGTTGGCCTCTATTTAAGTGTACCTATCATTTTGAAGTTGGAAGGGTATATCTTCTCCGTCTTCCTCTCCTACCTGTTCTGTCTTCAACTTCTTTCTCCTTGGTCTGACATGCCTTCATCGCTTTGGTGCAGAATCGCGCGAATCGTTGCCAGAGCTCATCGTCACTCGCCACCTTCTTTATTACATCATTATCTATCTTCATCTCCGTTCCAGAGTCGGTTTCAAGAGCAGCTCTTTCCACTGGCCACCTCAAACATATAAATAGTACATGCTCGGCATCATCCTGATCGTCCCCACATTCCCAAGAACTTGTATGTGACTCTTTGCAGATTCTGTACCGATAATAGTTGAAAATGCCATGACCGGTAAGAATTTCCATCGTATAATAATCTATAAAGAAGTGTTGGGTCTGCTATCAATTTTTTTGTCCAATTATTAGGATTGTATAATGCGCATACTGTCCTCCATTGATCCTCTGCCGACTGATAATATTCTTCATGCATATGTTGCACGTCCTGTCCGTTTAGTGCGGCAAGGCTCTTCTTCAACGCGTACTTCTTCGTCAGCTGCCTGGCCTTGATATGTATGGACTGCCCGTCACGACGCATAGGGCCTCATGGGACACCGTTCTGTACGCTATTGATGTGCGTACTAACGCGGCTCTTTGTGCTCCTTTCAAAATATTTCTATTCTTCTCAAAGCTCAGGGCATATCATCCCTCTTTGGGTCATCGTGCAATTGGGGCGGCGGCAATGCCTCGTCAGATAGATGAGCCCTTATCCGATTAGGCCAAGATGGTTTGGGTCAGTATCGTACTTTCCTCCCTGCCAATCGCTACCCGGGGGTAGCGAGAGCACGGCCCAAGCTAACTGCAACCTTTCTTTTTTCTTCTTTTTTTCGCGAGGAGAGCAAAATGCTGTTACGCATGCTCAGACTGGACTATGTGGGACTCGGTCGATGGCGTTGCCATACCCACTAAAAACCCCTCCTCTCTCCACTCCGCTTCTTTTTTTTTTATATTTTACGTGGAGGAAATCCGCACGGATGCCAGGCCGCTTCTGGGGAAAGCGGCGTGGTAGTGTCGGACTCCAACCGACAAAAACCGATAACGATAATCCACGATAACCGTCCCGGCTGCGATCGAGAGAGGCCCGGGAACCGCTGTGAGCGTCGCAACAGGGCTTCCTCCGCGCGCCTAATACCACCGCTGATGGAGCGGTGTGTGACCATTGTCACACCGCGCCTTGTCGCCGGGGCCGCCGTGCCAGGCAGCCTGGTTCCCCTACCGAACTGCTTGGCGGCCGGAGGCGCTGAGCCGCTAAACGCCCAAGCTTGAACTCCACGGGGGGGTCGGCGGGCCCAGCGCGCTTCGCCAACACCACACGGAGTCTCAGGCGATCACCCATCCAAGTACTATCCGTGCCCAGCGCTGCTTAACTTTCGTGATCTAACGGAAACTCAGCGCGGCCAGGGCGTTAGCCTCCACTCCGCTTCTGTGCAAGCATCAACCCCAGAACCGCCTTACGGCATTATTTCAGAGTTGGGCTTAACTACGCATCACTCCCTCATACTTGAGTCCCATTCTCTTTGAATTTCTCCTGCGTCATTCTTGATAGCATGATTTTTCTGCACAAGGCCTAAAACCTTGCCTAGTGGTGTACCGACGTAACTTTCTAGCTCCGTTCTCTCACGTATCCACCTTGGAGAGTAGAAAAGCGCATGTTCAGCGTCATCGCCTTTACCATTGCAGTCCCAACATCTGGAGTGATCCTCCTTGTTAATCATTTTACGATAAGAATCCCATGCCCTCTCAGGATATGCATGGTGAAGTGATCAATATTCCTCCTATATCTTCTAAATAAACATACATCCGCTACCAGTCGCTTCGTCCAATTGTCTTCTCTGCAAAATCGCCACTCCTCCTTCCATTTCCCCACGATGCGTCCCTCCACTGCCATAATCCTCTATTGATAGACCGAGGCGGCACCAGCTCTTGAGCGGGTGTTATACTGCTCCTAATGATCTTCCTTCTTAATGCAATATTTTTCGGCCCGAAGCTCAGTTGTGAAATAAATGGGCATTATGCCCATAAGCACGCACACTGCTGCATGGGTCACTGTACGGGAGGCCGTCGAAACTCTTGTCAATGCGGCCCTTTGTGTCCTTTTCAAGATGTTCCTATTCTTCTTAATCTCTATTACCTTGGTCCATACAGGCGCCGCATATAACACTACCGACTCCCAGGCCCCATAATAGAGTCTTCTAACAGAGTCGGCGGGCTCATTGACATTGGTGAGCAAAGAACAGTAATCTAACCCCAATCTAAATCGAAAAATGAATCCATCATCGAATCCAAAAAAATGTAATCGTACGTGTACAACCAATCGACAACACACATTCGATTATTAATTACTTGCGACGCTTTCAATGCACTTTATCGTAAATTGTGCTCACAGCAATGGAAGATGGTCGTTGCCGTTGGCCACGTGGCAAAGTGCTTGGTGGCAGCAGCACGATAAACGGTCTACATTCGTGGTGCCAAACGAGACTACGATATATGGGAGCAGCAAGGCAATTCAGGATGGTCCTACAAGAATATCCTAAGATATTTCAAAAAATCGGAGCATAATAAGAATCACAATTACACCGAGACACCGTATCATTCGTCCGGGGGTTACATAACCGTCTGAGGTGGTATGCCGTGATAGGTACGAAAGGAATACTCAGATGTTAAACGAACGATAGTTTATTAAGAAGCGATTTAACAGACAGACTCAACAAATAACAATTAACAGATATGATCAACAAATAACTGGTAACGATTAACAAATAACAATTGACATCAAGAGTTCAATAGACGCGTTGCTATGCAATGTCACTGAGTACTTGTTTATTTCACGGCGCAAGACAGACTGCTGCCCTTCTGTTCTGGATCGAACGGATTCTTCCCTTCGTTGCCCATCGATATCCCCCACTAGCGTGCGTTCATTAGATGTGCCGCCGCGCCTGGCACGTGTATGCTCTTCCGAGAATTCGGCGGAAAGAGCGTGAAGATATCGATGGTACATTGGGCACGTCGGTGTTGCGCTTTGACGGCGTAGCGCTTTGTATCCAGAGCCGTTGGAAAGTTCCCTGGCCCGTGTCGCCACACGTCCAAGAACCACCATTTCACACTCCTCTGGCCGCTTCGTTTGTTCAAGCAGGCAAAGAAATGGGTTACGAGAATAGAGGCGTTAACGGAGAATGGCATACTGGCTTTATGAATCCTCAGGGAACCATTAGAAATGGAAGCCGGTGCTCCACGGCAAAGGCCTTTCTGCGGCTAGCTATGTCGCGCAAGAATTTAGACGTCGCAATGGGAGCGTACGTTACCAAAATTTTAATAGATCCGTCGTCGAAGCGTGCTGACGGCGTAGAGTTCGTTAGAGATAGAGAGACGTTGCGCGTTTATGCCAACAAGGAAGTGATCGTTTCCGCAGGAGCTATCAATAGCCCTCAATTGCTGATGTTGTCGGGAATAGGACCCAAGGAACATTTATCGGAAGTGATTCAGGATTTAAGTGTCAGCCATACTCTTCAAAATCATATAAGTGCGGGAGGCCTTACGTTTTTTATGAATGATACAGTTTCGCTTGTACAAAGCAGCTTGAATAATATTAGCTACATCCTAGAATACGCCATATTCGAAGACGGACCTTTGACCAACTTAGCATCTATAGAAGGAGTAGGTTTTATCAATACGAAATATGCGAATGCCTCTGGCCATTTCCTAAACATACAGTTGCTTTTTTCCTCAACGGGGCAGAACTCTGACAGCCAGAGACGGACTCGTGGATCGAATTCTATGACGACGTATATGGAGAGCTTGGCGATAAGGACCTGTGGAGCGTGTATCCCATACATTTAAGACCGAAAAGTAGTGGTGTTATCAAGCTTCGAAGCAACAGTCCTTTCGATTATCCATTGATTTATCCGAACTGTTTCGACAAAGCGGAGAATATGACGACACTGATCGGAGGAGTTAAGTTTGTGCTTGAGATGAGCAAGATTGCTCCATTTAGGCGTTACGGGAGCGAACTGAATCCTAAACCATTTCCTGGCTGCAAGGATATTCCGTTCTATAGCGATTTATACTGGGAGTGCACGATCAAATTTTATTCTCAGACTATATTTCATCCTGTGGACACTTGCAAGATGGGGCCTGATTCGGACTCAGAAGCTGTGGTAGATCTTCGGCTTCGAGTTTACGGAGTTACTGGACTACGAGTTATAAATAGTTCCATTATGCCAAGTATAATCGGTGGTAATATTAACGCACCGACTATCATGATCGCAGAGAAGGGTTCCGATATGCTAAAGGAGGAGTGGTTGAATAAACAGAAATACGAATATATATGTTATAAATTAATTTAAAGCGACTGTGAATTTAACTGTCTAAATTTAACTAATGATATTATTAGGGAAAGAGGGAGCAATATAGGAACGCTCAGAAAAAACAATCCGCGAATTGTCTGCAGTATCAACATTCATACGCTGCCATGGAGTAGCGGTAACAATAGATTTCAGAGTTTTTAAGATTGCTCAGTAGAGTGTCTTTCACAACATACGTTAAAGTCAAAGTAATCAGAGGTGATTCCCTTGTTGTGAACGATTACCAAAAAGCTTTCAAATCTATACATGGAGCGCGCATATACAGGGTGGTTGGTAACTGGTGGTACAGGCGGAAAGGGGGTGATTCTACGCGAAAAAAGAAGTCGAAAATAATATAATAATATTAATTAAATTATTAAAAATAATAAAAATTTTTCGTTTGAGGTTTTGTTTTCGAGAAAATCGACCTTGAATTTTCGCACGGTACGCGTGCACTTTATCACGTCTCGTTATAACGGATCTCACTGTAGATCGTTGTCTCGATGAAAAAATTAAAAAAAAATTAAAAAAAATTTTTATTTTATATTTTCGACATCTTTTTCGCGCAGAATCACCCCCTTTTCGCTTGTACCATCAGTTACCAACCACCCTGTATATTCCATTCAATTCAGTTTGTTTTATGCATTTATTAAATGGGAAAGATAAAGGTAACAAAAATTGATATTGTCAAATTATATTTAAATATACTATTTTACTTAAATTTGATATAAATGTTACCTAAGGATAAGTAACCAAAACACTAAATAATAATAAATGACCTTGGGAGTATAATAAGAAATGTAAAAAAATTGGAAGATGTGATGAATATGAACTAGTTGGAAATAGCTTCGGGATAATTAATGTTGTATGCATAAAAGAAGTCGGAATAGATATTTTAATTTTTATATAAACGAAATAATGTGTACTTGTGCATCGCGGATCGTTACCCTCACTTTTCGTTAGAAAAGTGTGAACAACGAATCCACGCCCTTAGTTCAGAAGACACATCCACACCGAGCTTTCCTCCGTAATCACACAAGAACGAACTTCACTTGTTCTCATCATGATAGACCAGTCACTTCATCCCTCTACACTTGTGATCTAGACTACAGAGCAGCCACTTCATCTCTATACTTCGTTTACGACATCAGGAGAGTCTATTCAATTGCTACTTCTGCTACATCAAGAAAGTCACCTTCTTTTTATATTCAACTGTAAGGGCCTTGCTCTACTACGAAAGAACATTCAGTGTTCATTTATCGGAGTTTCATACATCAAAGTATCTTCTAAGATATTTATATCATACGTAACGGTGTAACTATTCAGTGTATTAAGTTATTGGAAATATAAATCTTATAACTCTGTTAATCGCAGTGTTATACCACATCAGTCACCCCTATTATCCCACAAGAAACAAGGGGATCGATCTATTCGTGGTGTCGATTCTTATAATCGTGTGGCGAATGAAAATGGAGTTTTACGTTTCGTCCCGGGACTACCGGTGGACTCGTCAGTAAGGCTATGCCCGGTTGTTTCGACCATTCGCGGGGAGACGCGATCGCGAGGAAGCACGTCAACGGGAGTCGTAAATTCCCGTTACGATTGGATAATCGGCGCCACGAAATGATCGGTCCCCTGATCTCGTTTGCGATAATAGGGGTGGTTAAGTTGATTTTACACTGAAATAACGAATACAATTAATGTTTATTCCAACAACTTCTTAACTAGGAATGTACAATTAATTCGATTGATAGCTAGAGTAACAAGGTGTTGTACGCGACGCACGCTTAGATGTTGAAGGTTCAAAAAACGTATAAAGACTGACTTTCTGTAACGATGATGTAGCGGAGGACACTTTCGATGGGTGGGTCTAATGATGCGAGAAAAGCTGATTTGTTAAGACCAAGTTCTTGTTGGGAGAGTGAGGGAAGGACTTCTCTGGTAATAGGTTAATTTTCTGGATTGGTGTGGAAGAGTGGAGGAAGGGTATTAACCGCCCCGAGAGAAAGTTGCTAGTGTAAAACATCGTACATAAGAAAGACGAACTTCTCCTATCTTTCCGTAGTAAACAATAACCTTTAAACAGTGACTTAGTGCAGATGTTTGGTTCGGTCCGAAGGACCTTAGAAATTCCTCTAAGATATATGATCGGCTCTTAAGACTATTGAAGGTACGCAGTGAAGGCATGCGGACATCTGGTTGCCATCCTGTCCGCGGTGTGTGGCCTGGTCTAGATAGAATGTCGCACGACGTAACACAGTAATTACGGTGTTTTCAACGCAGAGAACATCTATAGTTTTTCGTTTTCCTCTTCCCATCGTTAGCAGATTGCTCATCCTTGGGCGAGGCCTGCGAAGCCACACTGATTGTCCACAGTGAACCTAGTTGCCAATTAAAATAATCATTTCTCGCTTACGACTCCACTAGTTGCCAAGAACGACTTATATCTTCTAAATTGTTAAATCTAACTGATTATTCGCTGTGTTAAACCTGTGTTAACGGTGTTTCCAATTATCGAAAACACTTATCGATTTTCGCATTCCTCCTCCCATCGTTGGCAAATATCGCCCGTCTTTGGGTAAGGCTTGCGAAATCGCACAAGTCGCACACAGAGAATGATATTCATTTCACCTTGATCATATCAGATGACAAAATCAAGAAAGAATCGAAAAGATAAAAGACACCTCAGCAAGAAGCGAGCCGAACTTTGGTACAAACGATTAATTCCTGCAGAAGTTAAAAGAGAAGAAAAGAGGCGTCTAGAAGAGTTAGAATTAAATCGCGAAGATTCTGCACCGAGTTTTTCGCCCTCGAGTTCACTTATATCCGAACATTGCGAGACGCATTCCTTCCAATCTCGATCGCCATCGCCTACATCTTACGATAGCGTTTGTTATAAACCGTATTATGCTAATCACCCGAACGAGTAGAAATTAGTTCTCGCCATTAATCCTATCACAATAAGTAAATCTTATCGAACATTTCTGAAACCCTATCCGACCAGTAGCTCGAACATTCACTATATCTATATACATACTTACTATATACTACCGTATAATACATCTATATTTGTATCCGACGATACTTATAACCGCCATTGTAATACCTTTAATCGACTAAAATCGCATAAATTATAACATATTTACATTAATATAACTCAATTGGACGAAATAAATACATTTGTCAATAGCAATTGTCTATTCCGAATAACTTTAATCCTCTCCCGTTCCAGTACTCCTGCGCATAGCAGGTTAGCTGAAAAGTGGAATTCGTTTGCCAGTTGCACTAAACGTTAGTTAACGCTACCCATTAAACGTAAATTATTGGATAAGCACTTACGAAGTAACAAAACCCCGACAGACGAAGGTACAAGGATTGTTTTCCTACAGCCAAGAAGGAGCTTACAGAGGCACTTCCAGACTGGGAATTCAATCTAATAGTTACCAAAAAACGAAGGTACAAGGATTGTTTTCCTACAGCCAAGAAGGTGCTTACGGAGGCACTTCCAGACTGGGAATTCAATCTAGTAGCTACCAAAAGACACGACAGACGAACAATACCCATCACACACTAACACTCCTAGCTTAAAGAAAATAATAATAATAATAACAATAAAAAATTTTTTTTGAAATAGTCCTTAGACTATTTCTGGTGGCAGCAACTACCGTATTAATCAGAAACCTAAATCAATATTTCACACACAATAATATCATTTCAATATTTCCCACCCGATTAAATTCAATTCAAACAGAAAATAAATTAAGCAAAATTTTAATTTCAATACAATTTAAACAAATAAATACGCAACAACTGAAACCGGCGTGCATTACATTTGGCATGTAAAGGGGAGCGAAATGAGCGCTTAAACGTCGAAATATCTCCAACGGGAAGGAAATGACGGCTAGTTTTCGTCAAAATCGACGAAATCGTCGCGATTTGCGACTTGTTGGGCTTGTTTCGACGGTGAAACCGTCGTGCATTACATTTGGCGTGTAAAATGGAGTGAAAAGAGCGCTTAAACGTCGAAATATCTCAAACGGGATGGAAATGATGGCTAATTTTCGTCAAAATCGAAGAAATCATCGCGAATTGCGACTTGTTGGGCCTGCTTCGATGTTGAAACGGCCATTCATTACACTTGGCGTGTAAAATGGAGTGAAAAGAGCGTTTAAACGTAGAAATATCCCAAACGGGGGGGAAATGTCGTTTAGCTTTCGTCAAAATCGACGAAATCGTCGCGATTTGCGAGCTGTTGGGTGTTACGTACTTATTTGTTTAAATCGATCAAATTTTTTAATTTTAATTTTATTGAATTTATTTTCTGTTGGAATTGAGTTTAATCGGAAGGGAAATATTGAAATGATATTATTGTGTATGAAATATTGATTTAGATTTCTGATTAATATGGTAGTTGCTGCCACCAGAAATAGTCTAAGGACTATTTCAAAAAATTTTTTTTTTATTATTACTATTATTATTATTATTTTCTTTAAGCTAGGAGTGTTAGTGTGCGATGGGTATTGTTCGTCTATAGTGTCTTTGGTAACTAGATTGAATTCCCAGTCTGGAAGTGCATCTGTAGCACGTTCTTGGCTGTAGGAAGACAAATCTTTGTAACTTCATCTGTCGTGTATTTTCGGTAACTATTTGATTGAATTCACAGTCTGGAAGTGCCTCTGTAAGCACCTTCTTGGCTGTAGGAAAACAAATCTTTGTACCTTCGTCTGTCGGGGTTTTTGATACTTCGTAAGTGCTTATCCAATAGTTTACGTTTAATGGGTAGCGTTAACTAACGTTTAATGCAACTGGCAAACGAATTCCACTTTTCGGCTAACCTGCTATGTGCAGGGATACTGGCACGGGAGAGGATTAAAGCTGGGTACAATAAATATTTGTCCTCGTTGAACGGATTTTTATTTGAATGTCGAATTGCTCAGATTGTTACCTATATATATGTCGGAGATGAAAGGAAAACCGGAGCCTTCCCTTTGCAATTTTGAGGAAGCCTTCTAATGCTTTAGCCTAGATTTTATCATAACTGTAATTAAGCAATTGTCATTTGTAATTGTTTGATATTTGTGAAAGCGAAAGTGGGTTCGAGGTGACAACTGGTCGCCGAACGTAGCCACGGTCACGGGATAAACGTTTTGCCTGACGAAGGTGTGGATCGGTTGTATTGTTCTCCCTAGAAATCACATAGAATTGTACTTTAGAGATGTCGATATAATGGGACACACGTTGTATTAGGAATCAATCTCCAGACAGAAACTGCCTAGTAACGGCGTTTGGATCTTTCTCGATGTTTCCAAAGAGTATACAACAAACTTTTGACAGAAATTGCCTAGCAACAACGATTGGAACCTTTTCGATGTCTCCAGCGAGCATATAACAAACAAATGCAGTCGTATAGCGAAAAAGATTTTCATCAGATATTGTTAAGGAAATTCGAGGATTTGGGAATACAAATAATTGACTATATTTCCCACACAACAGTTATACAACTATATTACTCTCTGAAGAACGTCTTGCACGCACGCTGGTCGCCAACCGACTATCCTCGATTCTTCTAACATCTGGCAACAGTCTTTTGTCTCCACTAAGACCTTGACGCCCTCTAACCCTTACACACACACTCTCATGTACAGTATAAATGTATCACTTCCCTAACACGCCTCCTTACATTTATACTGTACACTTAATTTTATTTACATACTTGTCGAATTAACAAAATATTTAACATTTATCGCTTTATTTACATTTCTCTTATTTTACATTCATCCATGACCTAAACCTTTCAAATTTCTCTCTACACAGTGCCTTCGTAAAAATATCCGCAGTGTTTTCTTCTGTACTTACTTTTATTATGTTTATCTTATTTTCCTTTACGTACTCGTGAACGTAGTGGTAATGAACTTCGATGTGTTTAGAATTTTTTGTAAAAGTTCCGTATTTTGCTATACTCATTACTCCAGAGTTATCCTCATAGATTTTTACAGGGTTATCGTCTACATTTACATCGAAGATTTTCATTAGTTCTCTGATAGTCATTACTTCGCTCACCGCTTCCGATAGAGCAACATACTCTGCATACGTCGAGGCTTTTGTCACACACCTTTGTTTTTTAGACTTCCATCCAATTACATTTCCATACAATCTAATTACATACCCAGAAGTCGATTTCCTATCTATATGATCTCCTGCCCAATCAGCGTCCACATAACAATCTATCGTTTCGCACTTTTCATTTCTTTTATAATGTAGCCCTAAATCTCTAGTCCGGTACAAATATTTCAATATTCGCAAGGCATATTTAAAATGTGTCTCGTTACAACAATCTTGAAATCTACTCAGATAATTCACACTATAACTTATATCGGGTCTGGTATTTACACTAATATACAGCAATGCGCCAATTAAATTCTTGTATCCAATGTCCTCTCTATTTATCTCAGCTTTTTCAATTTTTAAGTTGGTCTCCATAGGTGTACAGTACAATTTGCTGTTATGTAATTTATATTTGTTTGCTAATGATTCTATGTATTTCTTTTGGCTTAATCTCATTTCATTTTTTAAATAATCATACTCTATATTTATTCCAAGATATTTTTTTACTTCACCTAAATCTTTCATTTCAAATTTATCAGTTAATAATTTTTTTACACTTTGTATCTTCCCTTTGTTTTTACTACAAATCAACAAATCGTCTACGTATATTAACAAATAAACAACATTTTCTCCCTCTCCATATGTATATAGGCACATCTCTATATTGTTCTTCTTAAAACCTAATCTCGTCACATACTTATCAAAACACTCATACCACTCCCTCGGACTTTCTTTTAACCCATAAAGCGCTTTCGATAATTTACAAACTCTATTCGTTCCGTCCGCATATCCCTTTGGTTGATTTACATATACCTCCGAGCTTACTTCACCATTTAAAAAGGTAGTTTCTACATCCATTTGCTCAATTATTAATCCATTTTGACAACAATATGATAGCAATATCTTAAAGGTCTGATTACTCGCCACTGGAGAATATATGTCATCGGCTACGTTTCTTTGTTGAAATCCCCTTACCACTAATCTAGCCTTATACCTGTCCTCTGATTTTTTCGTGTAAACCCATTTTACATCTAATACTTCTTTGCCTTTTACCCTTTCTACCAATTTCCAAGTTTTATTCTTATAGAGACATTCTATTTCCTTATCCATAGCCTGTTTCCAAACTTCATTATTTTCGCAACAAATCGCCTCCTCAAATGTACGAGGGATATCTACTTTACAATAATTTGCATGCATCTCGCAAATATTTTCCTTTTCTGGATACCTTACTGGAGTTTTCTTAATACGTGTAGATCTCCTAGGAGTGTTTGAGCTTTCAATACTACTATTATTTTCATCTTTCCTACCTTCCAACTCTTCCTTATCCATACCGACCAATGAATAGTTATCTTCGCTATCATTTCTATCTGCCTCTGATGAATTTTCCTCAAAACCGATACATTTAGTGTCTGTCTCTATGACCTCTACATGTCTAGCTATTGTTATTTTCCCACCTAATAAGACTCTGTATCCTACTTCACTATATCCTAATAGAATTCCCATATCTGCCTTCTTGTCCCATTTGGAAACTCTTTTTTGTTCTGGCCTTCTTACAAAAACTTTACTTCCATATAGATGTAGATTTTTAACACTTGGTTTTTTCCCGAAGAATATTTCAAAAGGTGTCTTTCTTTTTATAGTATTCGCTAATATTCGATTTTTCAAGTATGCCGCTGTACAAACTATTTCCGGCCAGTACCTTTTATGTACTTTCGCTTCCGCTAACAAGCAACGCGCCATGTCCATCACTGTTCTATTATACCTTTCCGCTGTCCCGTTTAATTCATGTACGTATGTTGGACAATTATTTATTCTTATACCTTTATCCCTAGCAAATTTATAAATTCGATTATTTAAATATTCTTTACCATTATCGCATCTTAATATTTTTAACCTCTTGCCCGTTAAATTTTCGGCTTCATTTACGAACTGTACGAAAGAATCAAAGACCTCATCTTTTGATTTTATACAATAGATCCTAGCTATTTTACTATAATCATCGATAAATGAAATGAAATATTTTTCTCCATTGAATCCGGTGGTCTTAAAGGGACCACATACGTCCGTATGAATAATTTCCATTATTTCCCTAGCCTTAGTTCGATTATTTTTGAAAGGTAAGTTATGCATTTTGCTTTCTATACACACCCTACATTTCAAAAGTTCCTTTTCAAATTCATTCGGTATGCCAGTCACTAGCTGCTCTTTACCCAAAATCTCTAAATATTTAAAATTTACGTGTCCTAGCATCCTATGCCATCTTTCCTTTTTACTCATACCACTACGTTCGGCGCTGTTTACTAAGTGCTTCTTCCCTTTCAATATACTTTTTATTCTATATGTCCCATTCTCTTTGAACGCTACAGCTGTAAGTTTATTATCCTCATCTATTACTTTCGCAATATTTCCTTTGGAAATAACCGTATTCTTATTGTCTGTTAGTTTACCTAAACTAATCAAATTTGCGGACATTTCTTTCGCGTAAAATACTTTCCTCATATTTATTTCATTTTGTTTTCCGAATGCTTCAAAATAACTTATAACATTCCCAACTTTTGTCGCTTTTATCGGTCTATTATCGCCTAAATATATATTTACCGGTTCTTTTAGGTCGATAGATTTATCGAAATAATTTATATTATTAATTATGTGATCGGTACAACCGCTATCTAATAGCCACACTATTTCGTTCTTACTTATTTCATTCGTCTCACTGCTGTTTGCTGCGTGCGCCGTTGCTGTCCATATGCCTGCTCTTGAGTTTCCATGCTCGCCCGTGCCGGTTGTTGATTGACCATGAAAGTTTCCACGTCCTCTGCTCGTGTTGCCTTTGTTCCCTCTTCCTCTGTTTCGACCACGTGTTGGCCCATGCCAATAGCCGTTACTGCTTCCCGCTTGGACGCCATTTTGACACTCTCTCGCAAAGTGTCCTAATCTTCCACATCTGAAGCATCCTTCCTTTTT
Source organism: Bombus vosnesenskii (assembly GCF_011952255.1). Taxonomy (NCBI): domain Eukaryota; kingdom Metazoa; phylum Arthropoda; class Insecta; order Hymenoptera; family Apidae; genus Bombus; species Bombus vosnesenskii. Next base: position 2,021,080 of record NW_022882949.1, read on the forward strand.
TGCAGAAAAGGCGTTGGTTTGCCTTTCTCCTCGATTGGATTTATTTTTCTTCTCTGCTATCTCTATTTTATTTTTTACATACGCTACCGTTTGATCCTCTTCTTTCAATGCGTCTATTATGTCCGCTATGTAGCTGTATTCTTCGGGTAACGTATCCAGCATGTAATTCAGCTTTTCCCTCTCACTTACTTGTGCGCCCGCACTTTTTAATTCATTGATTAATTTCTCAAAATCGTTAAAGAATGATGCTGAATCATTGTAGTTCTTATGTTTTCTTATGTTTTCCAATCTCCTTCTGCATACGATCTGCAGTGCCGTCGACTCTTTCAAGTACATTTCATCGAACCTTTTTATTATATCATACGCCGTTTTTCCTTCCCTAACATACTCCAATTGTCTGTTCGATATTGCACTATAAATTATATTAATCGCCTTCAAATCCTTTTTGTCCCAGTCTTCATCGTCTCTTTCGTTCTTCATTCTAGTTGTAACAACCTCGCATTCCTTATATTTGAGAAACATCGTGATTCTTTGCTTCCACATTCCATAATCCTCACCATCGAATATAGGTATCATGATTTCCGATCTCTCCATTTTAATTGATTCTTCTTTTTTTTTTCTTTTCTTACTCAAGCGTTCCTACGTGCTCGAAGTATATTTCTTTTTTCTTTCTCTCTGAAAGTTTTTTTTCTTTACTGAAAACTCACTCGCAAGATCGTAACCACGCACTAAATATCTTGCAAAACTAGTAACCACGCTCTGCTACCATGTTAAGGAAATTCGAGGATTTGGGAATACAAATAATTGACTATATTTCCCACACAACAGTTATACAACTATATTACTCTCTGAAGAACGTCTTGCACGCACGCTGGTCGCCAACCGACTATCCTCGATTCTTCTAACATCTGGCAACAGTCTTTTGTCTCCACTAAGACCTTGACGCCCTCTAACCCTTACACACACACTCTCATGTACAGTATAAATGTATCACTTCCCTAACAGATATTCATTCGTGTGATCGCCTTGGAAAGTGATACATCGAGCAATTTACCGAGTGTCTCAGCAATCGTATTTTTGTGTTTAAAATTATTCTACGCATAGTAAAGATTTATCCCGTTGACCGTGGATTCGTTTGAACCCCGGAAAATTGTTAATAGCGTTAATTAAATTCATTATACGTAAAACCTATCAATCGTTAATCTCATTATTCGTTAAATTTATTAATCGTAAGACATATTATTCGTTCCTCTTATTGTTCGATAAATTTATTATTCTTTAATCTAATTATTAGTTAAACTTATCGTTTGTTAATCTTATCATTTATTAAACTCATTATTTATAATATTTTGTAAAATCTTATTTATTCGCGTAAATATATTCTCTGTTTTCGTAAAACAATGGCTAATTCAAACGAAGAATCATTACGCGCCTTAAATCCTAATGATAACCCGACATATATATGTCGGAGATAAGAGGACACCGATGCCTTCCCTCCGAAACCTCGGGTAAATCCATAAAAACATTGTAATTAAAATCTACAGTTGTAATTAAACGATTTGCCGTCACTCTACCCAATTGTATTCGTTTGAGACTTTTGACAATGTGCTTGGGCTCAAGTCGACAATTAGTCGCCGAACGTGGCCGCGGTCAACGGGACGAACTCTCCATCTAACAAAGGCATTGAGTAACCCTATAGCTCTCCTTAAAAGAAAGATTTGTAGCGGCACGTGGCAGTAAACATTCCAACGGTTTCTGTCCCGTAGCTCGCCACACGCAGATCCTATTCTCCGGGCAGGATGTTTACCAGATGTTAACGCGTCTCCGCAGTACGTGATCGGCTAGCCCAAGGACCGTTATAAACACTAATATCTAGTTACGTAGAATCCCTCAACAGATACACAGTCTTTGTCCCAGTTACAGGAAGACAGGAGAGACCTATTTTTCCACGAACGACGTCTCCCACTAGCAACCCTCCCGCGAGGGCGACTAGCATCTTTTTTTAACTACCGATATGGAGATTGGCCAATTAGCAGCAACGTCAATTTCCCTTACTTGACTCCACATATATATATGTAATATCGTGATATGATGTGTTTACAAAGAGTGGACAATAGAGATGTTAATCAGACAGAAAAAGACGATTGTTGTTCAACCTGAACTATTCACGCCAAACGCACAGAAAACAGCGCAATCCACACTCTCTCGGCAACGCCACTCGCAACCTCTGTCTCCGCTCGACTCGCACACGGCTCCTCGGCTCGCACTCTACTTTTCGACTCGCACTCTGCTTTTCTAATCACACTCTGTTTTTCGACTGACTCCGTTTCCTTTGTCTTAGGCACCACCGCACACGTGTTCTGCTCGTAGTCAAAGTCACGTAGGCCCTTTTTGCGTAACCTATTCGACCGAAAGACCGACGATACATTGTTGGGCCTGTCGGTGCTTCGACTTTCTGGCGACATTGTTTATAGTTCGCCCGATATTTCTTAGGCCTTTCGTCCACGTTATATATATATATATATATATATATATATATATATATATATATATATATATATAGATGTCGGAGATGAAAGAACACCGGAGCCTTTGGAACTTTGGATAATCCCGCAACATTGTAACCTAGAGTCTACTATAGCTGTAATTGAACAATTGTAGTTATTCAATCCGATTGTAATTGTTCGAGAGTTGTGATAATGAGCTTGGGCTCGAGGCGACAGTCAGTTGCCGAACGTAGCCGCGGTCACGGGATGAACGCTTTGTCTAACAAAGGTATGGAGTAATTCTATAGCTCTCCTTAAAAGAAATATTCGTGGCGACACGCGACAGTAAACATTCCAACGGTTTCTCTACCGTGGCTCGCCACACGCAGACCCTATTCTTCGAGTAAGATGATTGCCAGATGTCGATGCGTCTCCGCAGTACATGTTCGGCTAGCCCGAGGGCCCGTTATAAATCTTAAGGTTTAGTTAACTAAAGTCCTTCAAACAGACAAACAGTCTTTGCCCCAACTACGGGAAGATAGGGGAGACATATTTTTCAATGAGCGGCGTCTCCCACTAGCAACTTTCCCTCGAGGGCGACTAGCATCTTTTTCTAACCACCGATATGGAGATTGACCAATTAGCAGCAACGCCAATTTCCCTTACTTTCTGAACGAAGGCTTTTCTCGACGAATCCGATGACTTCGTGTCCTTAGACTCACCCCATTATAGTTTTCCTCTGTGGCATGATCGGGACGGGAAAGGCATTCTCGCTCGCGATCTCATTGATGAAAGGAGTAACTCTTTACGACCAGTGAATATTACGCGTCCGACTTAGATTTTGTGAGTACGTTCATCTATCACCCCGTCGACCGCGGATTCGTTATTGAACCTAGGATCATTGTCATTAGTTTCTTGAGTACCTAACTACCGCGGTTACTTGTCCGGTTCTATAATAATCGTATTTGCACTAGTCAATGTCTTCTGTATTGCATAACGACAACGTGTAACCCAAACGAAGATTCGTTTCACGCCCCTAACCCTAATTCTAATGTAAACCCGACATATATAATAACCTAAGCAATTCTACGTCCAAATAAAAATCCGTTCAACGAGGAAAAATATTTATTGTACCCAGCTTTAATCCTCTCTCGTGCCAGTATCCCTGCACATAGCAGGTTAGCTGAAAAGTGGAATTCGTTTACCAGTTGCATTAAGTGTCAGATAACGCTACCCATTAAACGTAAAAAAAATAATAAAAATAAAATATTTTGAAATAGTCCTTAGACTATTTCTGGTGGCAGCAACTACAGTATCAATTAGAAATCTAAATCAGTATTACAAACACAATAATATCAATTCAGTTTATTTCCCTTCCGATTAAATTCAACTTAAACAAAAAAAAAATTTTTTTTTCAGTAAAATTTAAACTTAAGATTTGATCGATTTAAACAAACAAATTGATACGTAACAGACGCTTAAACGGTAGTGCATTGCATTTGCAGTGTAAAATGGAGATCAGCGAGCGCTTAAACGTCGAAATATCACCAACGGGAAGAAAATTACGGCTAGATTTCATCAAAATCGACGAAATCTTCGCGATTTGCGAGCTATTTTGCTTGTTTCGACGCTGAAACGGTAGTGCATTACATTTGCAGTGTAAAATGGAGTTCAACGAGCGCTTAAACGTCGAAATATCTCCAACGGGAAGGAAATGACGTCTACATTTCATCAAAATCGACGAAATCTTCGCGAATTGAGAGTTATTTTGCCTGTTTCGACGCTTAAACGGTAGTGCATTACATTTGCAGTGTAAAATGGTGTACTACGAGCGCTTAAACGTCGAAATATCTCCACGGGAAGGAAATGACAGTAAGTTTTCGCCAAAATCGACAAAATCTTCGCGATTTGAGAGCTATTTTCCTTGTTTCGACGCTTAAACGGTAGTGCATTACATTTACAGTGTAAAATGGAGTTCAACGAGCGCTTAAACGTCGAAGTATCTCCAACGGGAAGAAAATTACGGCCAGATTACATCAAAATCGACGAAATCTTCGCGGTTTGCGAGCTATTTTGCTTGTTTCGACGCTGAAACGGTAGTGCATTACATTTGCAGTGTAAAATGGAGTTCAACGAGCGGTTAAACGTCGCAATATCACCAAAGGGAAGAAAATTACGGCTAGATTTCATCAAAATCGACGAAATCTTCGCGATTTGCGCACTATTTTGCTTGTTTCGTACGCTTAAACGGTAGTGCATTACATTTGCAGTGTAAAACGGAGTTCTACGAGCGCTTAAACGTCGAAATATCTCCAACGGGAAGGAAATGTCAGTTAGTTTTCGTCAAAATCGACAAAATCTTCGCGATTTGTGAGATATTTTGCTTGTTTCGACGCTTAAACAGTAGTGCATTGCATTTCCAGTGTAAAATGGAGTTCAACGAGCGCTTAAACGTCGAAATATCTCCAACGGGAAGGAAATGACAGTTAGTTTTCTTCACAATCGGCGATATCTTCGCGATTTGCGAGCTATTTTGCTTGTTTCGACGCTTAAACGGTAGTGCATTACATTTGCAGTGTAAAATGGAGTACTACGAGCGCTTAAACGTCGAAATATCTCCACGGGAAGGAAATGACAGTAAGTTTTCGCCAAAATCAACAAAATCTTCGCGATTTGAGAGCTATTTTCCTTGTTTCGACGCTTAAACGGTAGTGCATTACATTTGCAGTGTAAAATGGAGTTCAACGAGCGCTTAAACGTCGAAATATCTCCAATGGGAAGGAAATGACAGTAAGTTTTCGCCAACATCGACGAAATCTTCGTGATTTGAAAGCTATTTTGCTTGTTTCGACGCTTAAACGGTAGTGCATTATATTTGTAGTGTAAACTTGGAGTTCAACGAGCGCTTAAACGTCGAAATATCTCCAACGGGAAGAAAATTACGGCTAGATTACATCAAAATCGACGAAATCTTCGCGGTTTGCGAGCTATTTTGCTTGTTTCGACGCTGAAACGGTAGTGCATTACATTTGTAGTGTAAAATGGAGTTCAACGAGCGCTTAAACGTCGAAATATCACCAACGGGAAGGAAATGACGTCTACATTTCATCAAAATCGACGAAATCTTCGCGATTTGCGAGACATTTTGCTTGCTTCGACGCTCAAACTTTAGTGCATTACATTGGCAGTGTAAACTGGAGTTCAACGAGCGCTGAAACGTCGAAATATCACCAACGGGAAGGAAATGACGGCTATTTTTCGTGAAAATCGTCGAAATCATCGTGATTTGCGAGCTATTTTGCTTGTTTCTACGATTAAACGGTAGTGCGTTGCATTTGCAGTGTAAAACGGAGTGAAATGAGCGCTTAAACGTCGAAATATCTCCAACGGCAAGAACTGACGGCTATTGTTCGTCAAAATCGACGAAATCATCGCGATTTGCGAGCTATTTTGCTTGTTCGACGCTTAAACGGCAGTGCGTTACATTTGCAGTGAAAAACGGAGTGAAATGAGCGCTTAAAAGTCGAAATATCTTCAACGGGAAGGAAATGACGGCTATTTTTCGTGAAAATCGACGAAGTCATAGCGATTTGCGAGCTGTTTTGTTTGTTTCGACGCTTAAACCGTAGTGCGTTACATTTGCAGTGAAAAAGGGAGTGGAATGAGCGCTCAAACGTCGAAATATCTCCAACGGGAAGGAAATGACGGCTATTTTTCTTTAAAATCGACGAAATTGTCACGTAATTTTTGGGTTGGTCGGTGAAAATAAAATATAGTTGAGTCGTATCACAACTATTTACTTGGTTTTAATCAACCTTTATTATGAATTCAGCAATCACAATGTAACACGCACTGAATTAACATAAATCACAATTCACTCCAACCACGTTATGTAAGACTTAGTTACAACAATACATTAACTACGCGACTTATAAGAGTAGAGACCGACATAGATATGTTGATTATTCTAAGGATACAGAATAAGTGAAGTTTTACTGACGATACTGTGTCTGAGGAAAGCTAGGGGTGAGTGTGTCTAAGGACACGGGACTATCGGATTTGTTGATGACAATTTTGGTTAAGGAAGTGAGGGCAGTAGACACCATCTCCGATTGGATAATAGGACGGTTGGTGGACCAGGAAGGGTTTTAGCCGCCCTCGCGAGAAAGTTGCCAACGGAACATACCAGATGTGGAGAAAACCAACTTTCTAAGCTAACACGTGGTAGACAATAAACGTAAAGGGAAATTTAAGACAGGAAATACTCGCTTGGTCCGAAGGACCTTAACTATAAAAATGCCAAGGCCCCCTGGTGGGCACTTAAGACTATTGAGGGTGCGCGCCAAGGATATGCAGACATCTGGGTGCCATCCTGTCCGTGGTGTGTGGCCTGGTCTCTGATATGAATTGACGTTACATACCCCCCTTCTTAGATTGATTTTGGTCCTCCAAAATCTCAGGGTTTCTGCGGATTATCTCTAGGTCAATTGGCTTTTCCGGTAAGGTTGCTGTTTGCGTGTTGCCTAAGTATATTATAGTTATGAACCCCGTCCTGGGAAATAAGGTTTTAACCGGTTTCCATTAATTTTCTTGATATTACCTTCTATTAAAACCTCATAATACGGTGTTTTAACTCTCTCAATGGTTGTTTCGATCATTCGCGGAGAGACGCGATCACGAGATATCACGTCAACGAAGTTGTAAGTTCTCGTTACGATTAAACAATCGACGCCACGAACTGATCGATTCCCTTATTTCGGTTATGATTCGGTAGTTCAATGAGTTTCACAGAATTAACACAACTAAATTAATGTTTATTGCAACAACTTATTAACTATAAAATATAAATGGAACAACAAAAGGAAATGTTACTACGTAATGCGCGATACAAGATATGTGTGGACTGTTTGGCTTCTCGAAACGTTCTGATTCTTTGTGGAAGGCGACCCCCACTACCTTCGGATCACGCCACATTCTTTTACGCCAGATAAAATAACGGCCACGAATCGACGTTTCTGGAGGTCGCTCTGCTTAATGAACCATGCGCTTGCCACTACAATGTTTATTTTGCCGCGCAGCCGCGACGATCCGTCTGCGACATTATAGTGCCGCGACCGACAGTGAAGAATATGATCTATGGCAAGCCGCATGGCGTAACATCCTCCCCCCGTTGAGAGGGTACCGATCAAATTAGCGAGATGTGGTTGAAGTTCCCATCTTAGTTCGTCTCGGTGGCTAGTTGTTCGGGTTTCTCGAGATCGGGTTGAATTGGCAGTGGGACAAGCCTTTTGACGGCCCGATCCAAAACGCTCTTTGCCGTCTGAACTGTAGCTGTCCGGATGACACCATCGGCGCCTGGATGAACCTTGATAACTCGGCCCAGAGGCCAATGCATGGAGGGAACGTTGTCCTCTCTGAGGATGACGATTGTGCCTTTTTGGATGCCGTGTCCACCCTTGCTCCACTTATTGCGGTTGGTTAACTCGTTCAAATACTCCTTATGCCAGCGGTTCCAAAAATGCTGTTTAAGCTGTTGGATATGCTGCCATCTGGAGAGTCGGTTCGATGGAATGTCTCTGAAATCTCGATCACGTAAGCACATTAGTGAATCGCCAATGAGAAAATGTCCGGGAGTGAGGACTAGGAGATCATTTGGATCGGTGGAGATAGGAGTTAGCGGGCGGGAATTGAGGACTGCTTCTATTTCTATGATAAGAGTATTCAATTGTTCAGAGGTGAGTAACTCGTTGCCGGCTACACGCCTGAGGTGGCGTTTAAATGACTTCACCGCTGCTTCCCATAGCCCACCGAAATGCGGCGAATGAGGGGGAATGAAGCGCCATTCGATTTGTTTGTCGGCTAAAAATGCGGTTACTTTTTCCTTGTGATTGTCCGATTGTAATAAATCGTGAAGCTCTCGTAATTCGTTGCTTGCTCCTCTGAAGTTGGTGCCGTTATCAGAATGGATGGTGGAGCAATAGCCTCGTCGAGCGATAAATCTGCGAAGAGCGGCGATGAAGGCTTCGCTAGTGAGATCGTCAACGAGCTCGATGTGTACCGCTTTAATTGCTAGGCATACGAAAATGGCTACGTATACTTTTATCTGACGACGGTTACGATCTCGTTTTTCCTTGATGTGGAACGGCCCGCAGTAATCGACGCCGACGTTTGTAAATGGGCGAGATTCCGTTACTCGCGCCTCCGGCAGATTACCCATCACGTATTCTACCGGCGGTGGTTGAGCGCGGCAGCAGCGGACGCAGCCTTTGATCGCCCGCCATACTTGACTTCGACCGTCAACGGGCCAGTATCTTTGTCTTACTGCGTATAACGTAGCCTGCGTTCCGGAATGCATGTGGATCTTGTGCTCGTGGTCTATGATGCGTGTTGTAACGGATGACTTAGGTAATACTATGGGATGTTTCTGGGCGAAGGTCATCGACGAATGACTGAGTCGACCCCCGACTCGCAATATTCCTTCCTTGTCTATGAACGGATTGAGTCGCGTGAGCTTACCCTTTATCGCCGCGTTCCGATCTTTTTGGAGTGTGCGAATTTCCTCGGAGAAATGGATGTTTTGCAACAATTTTATCAGTTTATTGTGCGTTATGCGTAATTCAGTAACGGTTAGGGGTGCCGCTCGGTTCCTTTTCTGTTTCCAACGGAGGCAACGAGCTATGATTCGTATCAACTTGGGCCAGGATGAATACCTTTGCAACAAACAGTAATCGGCGGGGTTTGTGCACAGACAAATCGCCCCCTTCTGCTCCGGTACTTCAATTTGCGGTGTTAGCGCCCATGTCGGCCAATAGCCTTCCGACTGGTAGAGCCATGCAGGACCGTGCTGCCAGATGGTTGGGCGCAGAAACTCTTCGGGTGTTTGGCCGCGTGATATTAAGTCCGCGGGATTGTCGTCGGTAGGAACGTGGCGCCAATCGCGGATGCTGGTTTTTGTTTGAATTTCGGAGACTCTGTTAGCGACGAATGTCTTAAGGGTGTGAGGTGATGTATTGAGCCAATGGAGGACGATAGTGGAATCGGTCCAATAGATAGTTCGAGTAATTTTGTGTGATAGGGCTTGTTGTATTGTCGACATCAGGGACGTAAGAAGGAGTGCTCCGCTCAGCTCGAGCCGAGGAATGGTCTGGCACTTGAGTGGGGCGACTTTCGATTTTGCGGTTAAAAGTTGGGTCCAAACACGGCCGTTGGTGTTAAGGGTTCGAAGATAAATACAGGCTCCGTAAGCCTTTTCGCTGGCATCGCAGAAACCATGCAGTTCAATTTCCATTGCGGACTCGATTATTGCCTTGCGTGGGAACCTGACGTTGTTTAATAAGGGTAATTGAGCATAGTACCTTTCCCACTCCGTATGTAACTCGATCGGAAGTGATTCATCCCAATCGATTTTCGACGACCATATTCGTTGAAGTAGCATCTTGGCCCGAACAATCACCGGTGCGAGCAGACCGAGCGGATCGTAAATTTTTGCAATCTCCGAGCTGATGATTCGTTTCGTGACTCGAGAGGGCGTGGGTTTGACTTCGACCGAGTAAAGAATAGAGTCGTCGGATGAATTCCAAAACACTCCCAGCGTCTTCAAGGTTTGCGAGTCGCCCAAAAAATGTTGGTGATTTGTTTCTTCTAAGGAAAGTCCGTGTAATAAGTCATTATCGTTTGACGCCCATTTTCGTATGTTTAAGCCGGCCAGTTGAAGTAAATTGGTGAGTTCTGTTCTGAGCGTGAGGGCTTCGTCCTTCGTTTCAGCTCCGGTGAGAGCGTCGTCGACGTAGAAATCCCGCTGCAGTACCTGTGCTGCACGTGGGAATCGATGTCCTTCGTCCTCTGCCAGTTGCTTGAGGCACCGAATAGCTAGATACGGGGCTGCGGATAAACCGAACGTTACAGTGTTAAGCTCATATGTTTCTGTTTCTCCACTCGCGCTGCGCCATAATATCCTTTGATATTTCCGATCCTCTGGTCGTACGAGGAATTGCCGATACATTTTCTCGATGTCGCCGGTGAGTACGTATTGATGAGCGCGGAATCTAATTAATATATAAAATAAATCTTCCTGTAACTTGGGTCCTGTGTGAAGTGTATCGTTTAAGGAGGTTCCGGTAGTGCTTGGTGCCGATCCGTCGAAAACTACACGGAGTTTGGTGGTTTGACTCGATGCTTTGGTCACGCCATGATGGGGTAAATAGTATCCGTTGTCGTCGGAGTGGTTGTCATTGACCTTTGTCATGTGTCCCAACGCCAGGTATTCCTGTATTATCCGATTGAATCGGCGATTGAGTGAGGCGAGTCGTTTACTCGCCAGCGTTTTAGAGGATCCGAGTGACTGAAGCTGATCGTTGAAAGGTAGAGCGACGATGTATTGTTCTTCGCTGGTGCGTCGGGTGTGGGCTTGGAAGTGTTCTTCGCATGCGCGACATGATCCTGCGAAACAATGCTTCGTTGTGTGCCCTTTCCTGAGGCAGTTGAGGCATAGTGATGCCCTTTTGACCTCCCGAATGCGTTCGCGAAGGGATTTGGTTTTGAAGGTGTCACATCTCCAAATGGGGTGTGGTCCTTGACAGGTGGGGCATGTTGGAGTAACCTGTGTCGCCGTAAGTACATGCCCTCGTGATGCGCGTTGACGGACAGGAGTAGTTTGTTCCGGTGATTCTCTTGTTTGTCTGACCGTGGTGATCGGTCTGGAGCTTCGTGCTAATCTCTCTAGGAAGTTTAGTAAATGAATGTACGGAGGCACCTCGTTATTGGGCAGCGTCATTTCCCATTGCTTTTGGATACTTAGTGGTATTTTCGAGAGGATGAGGCTGTTGAGCATAGCACTGGTATCGGGGTAGGATTCTCCTAATTTGTTTAATGCATATATGTGTTGTTTAAATGTGTGGACTAAGCGCCTTAATTCCGTTGGAGATTCCTTGGTTATCCTTGGATAATCAATTATTGCCATGCAGTGGCTGAAAGCTGTGTATCGTGGACATTCGAAACTTTCCTTGAGAACGGCAATAGCCTGACTGTAGTTTACATTACTAAGGGGTAACGCGTTTAAACAATCGGCTGCTTCTCCTTGCAGGGCGGACTGCAGGTAATGGAATTTCTGTATGTCAGTGAGACTAGGATTTTTATCGATTGTGGAGGAAAAGGTATCATAAAACGTGTTCCATTTTTCTAAGCTTCCGTCAAAGGTAGGGAGCCGAAGATCTGGTAATTTAATGGATATCGGATTTAAACTTGCGGATGATGCACAGGTTGGAGGGTTTATGGATGTCGACGGCGAAGCTGTTTGCGCGTTCCTCAGAAGATTTTGTAGCCTTGTGTCTACCGCGACGTACTGATCCCTTATTTCGAAGCCGCGCGCTTGTTCCTCCTCGTCCAATACTTCCAATTCGAGTTGAATCGCTTCGAATTGACTCGCAACTTCGGTCAGTTGTTTCTCGTAATTCTTTAATAAGGAATTTTGCTGACTCTCAGATTGCTCGTACTCGTCCAGTCGATTCGATAAATATGTGAATCGGCCGCTACAATAGCCTCGTCTCCGACGCAGGGAGATGAGTTGGTCTTCGCTCGTCATCGTTGCCGAGGATAGGAGATGGTTGAAATAAGGAACGAGCTTACCTTACTGTCGTGCGGCGTGAGGTCGCGTGTATGTTAAGTTGTGAAATTCGTTGCGTTGATGATTGTCCAGCTGCGACGGAAGGCTGCGTGGTTGCGTTCCCTTGCCAATGGGATGTGCTTCTTCGAAGATGACGCGCCTGACGTCACTGGTTTGTACTACTGGCTGTAGTGGATGCTCCTGCTTCCGCTGCTGGTTTTGATAAAGTCACGTGGCACTGTGTGGTCACTGGTAAGTGCACTCTTCACTGGCACGTGATCCGGCACGAAGGACCAAAATGTTTCGATCATTCGCAGAGAGACGCGATCGCGAGATATCACGTCAACGAGAGTTGTAAGTTCTCGTTACGATTAAACAATCGACGCCACGAACTGATCGATTCCCTTATTTCGATTATGATAATAAGGGTAGTTCAATGAGTTTCACAGAATTAACACAACTAAATTAATGTTTATTGCAACAACTTATTAACTATAAAATATAAATGGAACAACAAAAGGAAATGTTACTACGTAATGCGCGATACAAGATATGTGTGGACTGTTTGGCTTCTCGAAACGTTCTGATTCTTTCTGGAAGGCGACCCCCACTACCTTCGGATCACGCCACATTCTTTTACGCCAGATAAAATAACGGCCACGAATCGACGTTTCTGGAGGTCGCTCTGCTTAATGAACCATGCGCTTGCCACTACAATGTTTATTTTGCCGCGCAGCCGCGACGATCCGTCTGCGACATTATAGTGCCGCGACCGACAGTGAAGAATATGATCTATGGCAAGCCGCATGGCGTAACAATGGTGTAGGGTCCTAGCCACTCTATGTCTAATTTATGCTCTTTATGGTCGTTGTGTATTAAGACTCTATCCCCTTCTTTAAATATTGACTGGGGTTTTATTATTCGTCGTCTCTGATCTCTTTGATATCTTTGTTTACTCCTAATCAATTGGTCGCGAGCTTTCGAAAGTCTAGAATCCCATTCTCGTTTTCTGAATGCTACTTCGTCTGCTACTGTGGATTTCGTGAAATGGTCGAGGGTAAGTTGGCTTTGTGGCCGAATGTCAATTCAAAAGGTTTATAACCGGTCGAGTCGTGTATCATCGTATTGTAGGCTAGGCATATAAAATTTAAATGTTCGTCCCATTCTTCCCCTGAGTCCCTTTGAACACACTTTAGCATATCTGCTATTACAGCGTGAGTTCGCTCTAATGATCCATTACTTTGGGGGTGGAAGCTAGTAGTTTTAATGTGTTTTATTTTGAAGGCTTCTTCGTATTTTTGCATTAAGCTACTAATAAAATTTTGTCCTCTGTCTGTCAGTATTTTCTTAGGCGCTGAGAATATGTATATGTAATGGTCTAACAGGGAATTCCAAATAGTTTCTGTTTGTTGGTTTTTTATAGGAACAAGGATAAGGTATTTTGTGAGTTCATCGTGAATGGAGAGTATAAAGGAATTGCCTCGTTTCGTTTTCTTCAATGGTCCTAGTATATCCATGGCTATCTTGTCATTGGGTTCCAATGGTGTGTCGGTTATACATGGTTCTTCTTTGGGTCGAATCCTAGTCATTTTTGCGGTTTGACAAGTCTCGCAAGTTTCTATTCTGGTTTTTATTCTGTCCATAAGGTGTGGGATACTATATTTGTCTCTGATTCTGTCGTACGTCTTTTGTATCCCGGGATGTCCTATCAAGTCATGATTTTCTTTCAGTATTTGTTCTATCTCTTCGTCACTTAAGCTCTGTATTGGCTCGTAAGCAAACTCTATGTCGCCGCGTTGGTCATTGAAAAACAAAAGAAGTCTCTTTATGTGTGCTTTGTCTTGTGCGTTTAAGTTGTTGTCTCCTATCCCTATCTTTCTATTTGTTTTGAGTACGTTTGATATTTTCTGTAACCATGCGGTTTCGTCATATGGGCCTAGATATGTTTTTGTTAATGGGAAAAAGTTGTCTTTGTTAGGTGTTAGTTTTAATAATTTTGGTATTTCTTCTGATTTTTCCCAATCTTTGAATTGTTTTAATAAAACGTCAGTTTGTGTTATCGCGTGTACTCTGGATAGGGCGTCAGCGGCCGCGTTTTCCTTTCCTTTTACGTAATCTATGTCATGCTCGTATTCCTCTAATCTTAATCTCCATCGGATCAATCGGCTGGAGGGGTCCTTACAGTTGTGTAGCCATTTAAGGGCTTGGTGGTCTGTTTGAATTTGGAATTTACGGCCTAATAAATATTGTCTCAGTCTTTTAACTGCCCAAACGATAGCTAATAATTCCTTTTCCGTCGTTGTATAATTTCGTTCAGGAGGGTTTAATGTTCTCGAAATGAAGACACAAGGGTGCCCGTCTTGTGAAAGGATCCCTCCTAAACCTTCGTTACTGGCGTCCGTTGTCAACGTAAATGTTTTTGTGTAGTCGGGATATTTTAGTACCGGTGCTTGGCATAATCTTTCTTTTAACGTATCGAAGCTGAGTTGTGTTCTGTCGGTCCAGTGGAATGGCGTGTCGTGAGGTCCGTAAGGGGTTTTGCTAGCTTTGAAAAGTTACGAATAAATTTTCTGTAATAACCTGCTAGCCCGAGGAAAGATTTTACTTCTGTTGGGTTCTTAGGTTGTCTAAAGTTTTTTACTGCTTCTATTTTCTTCGGATTGGGTTTTACTCCCTCACTTGTTACGGTATGTCCGAGGTATTCCAATTCGGGCTTTAAAAATTCGCACTTATCTGGCTGTAGTTTCAGCCCCAATTCCCTAAGTCTTTGTAAAACGATAGCTAGGTTTTGGTTGTGTTCTTCTATCGATTGACCAAAAATAATAATATCGTCCAAATATGCAAAGCAATGTTTATTAATAAGTCCGCGAAGCGCAGTGTCCATCATTCTTTGAAATGTCGCTGGCGCGTTTTTGAGTCCAAACGGCATTCGATTATAATGGTAATGTCCTTGTGGTGTGCTAAATGCAGTGTACTTCTTTGATTTGGGATCCATAGGAATTTGGTGGAATCCCGAGGATAAGTCTAGGGCGGAAAAGAATTTTGCGTTTCCTAACTGCGATATTATGTCATCTATGTCGGGTAGTGGATATGCGTCTTGGTCCGTAAGTTCGTTAATTTTTCTGAAGTCAGTTACAATTCTCCATTTCTGTTTTCCCGAGGCGTCCTGTTTCTTTGGTACAACCCATACTGGGGAATTATATGGAGAGTCGGAAGGTTCTATAATGTTTTTCCTAAGCATTTCGTCCATCTGTCGCCTAATTTCTGTTTTGTGGCATTCAGGGGGTCGGTAGGATTTAGTGTTTATGATTTTGTTCTCTTTTAGGGTAATTGTATGTTTAGCAAGTGAAGTGCACGGTAAGAGTTCTGTTTCGAGATTGAAGACGTCCAAATAGTAAAGTAATATCTTTTCAATTGGTTCTCTGAGAGCCTTTTCTATATGTGAAAGTCTAACTAGATCTCTGAATGTAGAAATTTGATTGTAGGTGTTGGAATTTTCGATGCAATTAGTGATTTTTAAGTTGGACTCACCACCATTGATAAAGCATACTGGAGTCGGTTTTCCTTCTAGGTACACTGTCTTTGATATGGCTTGCCCAGGTGATATGGTCGTTGCCGGTTGTAACAAAATAGTATCATTATTTAGTTTTAATCTGTTGTTGGAAAGATTGAATTTAAACTGTCGTAATGCGGGGAAACCTAATATTCCATCTTCTATTAGCGGAAAATCATCATCTATTATATGAAAGTCTATCTTTTTGTCAAACAGATCTATAATGACGCGTTTGGAAGTTTCGAATTCAGAGTGTCCCATTGTGAATTTCTTCACAGGTACCGGTTCTGTTCTTGCTGTCCATTTTCGCTTGAGCAGGTTGATTCCTGCCCCTGAGTCGACAAGAAATGTTCGTTTCGGTTGTCCGGCTGGTCCCAGGAGCACTGTGGGTAGTTCTCCTGTAGTTGCATTGATCCTGATTCTTTCGTTTCCATCTGGACGAAGTTGATTGGGGGTGCTCGTTGTTGTAGGCCTGGTGTTCGAAAATTTGGACATTGGTTTGATCTGTGTCCAAAGCGTTTGCACTTGAAACATTGTACCTGGGCTCGTTCTTCTAACGGTGCTCGTCGAGAGGCCGTTTTAGGTTGTTGGGCGAAACCATTTTGAATCGCTCTGGGCGGTGTGGACGTGAAATTTGCTACTGGTCGTGGTCGATTATCGGGGCGAATGGTCCGTTCCTTGCGGGTTCTGTGCTCATGAAAGTATCTTTCGATTTCGATGGCGCGTTTCTCGGCTTCAATAAAATTCTGCGGCGGAGTGGTCAGTAGTATTTGTCCTATTTCTAATTTTAATCCGCGAACAAAGTCCGTTATCGAGTCTTTCAAGATTCTGTCGCTCACGGCGCGTCTGTGCATTTCATCTGGGTATTCATTAGTAATGCTGTGCTGTAATTCATTGTAGGCTCGTCTAAACCGAGTAATATAGCTCTGTACGCCTTCACTAAACCCTTGTCTAGTGTCTCGTAATTGATCCTGGTTTTCACGGACCGAGGTTCGAGTCGCTAGGTGCTGTCGTAATGCTTGGTATAAGTGTGCGTATTCTGAAATGTGCACACTACGTATTGCCATAGCTGCTTTTCTCGAAATTCTCTCAGTCTTAATCATTCTTAGCAGTAAGTACTGTTCGCTGCACATTACCCTCATCTCTTCGACTTCTCTAACGAATTCTTCCACTCCTATATCATCTTCGCCGTTGAGTGATGATATACATCTTATTACATCTGTAGCTTTAAGCTCTGGTTGCGTAGAACGTTGGAGGAACGCTCTGCCCTCGGGTGATTGGGGTGGCTGAGTCATTGGGGGGGGTTCTCGGAAGACTGATTGATCCGTAGTGGTGGGGTGTATTTCATCTATAGTTATCAGGGAGCTGGCTTCTGATCCGTTTCTCATTTGCATGTTTGCTAACTTATCGCTTATTCGTGCGATCTCTGCTTC